>NC_048910.1:9359847-9500144 GCF_011077185.1 Oxyura jamaicensis | reverse complement strand
CAACCAGAATAATGTAACACCCTCATACTAATACTTATATTGTGTTTTAAATTTTATTATTTAAACAAAAAAAAAAAAAAAAAAAAAAAAAAAAAAAAAGATTTTAAAGCACCACTTTATCCACTGAAACTGCTTATCTTCATGAACAATCATGCTGAAGTTAATAGGACTGCTCAAACAGAGAGCTCTGCAGGCCCTGTGACATCTAGATATGAAATCAAGTAATGTACTTGTAATTTAAATTTATTCAAAGAGTATTTTATTAAACACTTCAGAATATGAATTGCTTTGAACCCATTGTGTCTACTGCATTCAGTATTCCCTGTTTGCCGTTTATTTTTAAGTAGTGAGATTGGACATTTAGTTCACATGGAACTATTTGTCCTTCCTGTCTGGGTAGCTGAAACATCTATAATCAGGAGGAAGGATTTGGTGAATCTTTTATAACTTGAAAACTTGCACAAATGCACATTTGCACAATTACTTGCAAGTCTTCTGGCTTGGATGAAGGTGCACAAACACAGGGACTGTGGCACGCGCATGCTCTGCTTCCATGGATACTCTTGAAAACAAAATAAAAATGCTTATACAAATGTTTGAGGCAAGCAAATAAAGGAAGCCTGCCATCCATCAGTACTACAAATTCATGGTTCATCCAAAAAGAATGAATATTCTTTAGTATTCTCAAAGCAAAGTGAGGAAGTCGTAGCATCACCACTGCTTATAATAAACTAAATACAATGCAGGCTTTATATTCAAATGCTATTTCCAAAGTTGCACATGTCCATGAGCAAATTTTGTATCACTTTAATATCAGGCAAGAGCCTTGAGATTATATCCACAGGCACAAAGGTGGTTGGGCTTCTCAGGCTTTGCAGGCGTACGAGCCTGTGTTCACACTATGAAACATAGTGACTGCACGTGGAGAATACACAAATGGGTGTCTCTGCCATGGAAACTCGTTCTGTGTATGCCAGAGCCTGTTTCTTGGAATATATATATACATATATACGTATATATATATATATATGTACTGCCTGTTATATATATATATATATGTATTGCATGTGCTTCATAGGTCCCAAAAGGTGAACTGCTTTCTAAAAATCTTTCAAAACAAATTTAAACACATTAGAGAAGGACTCTTCTGAGCTTCAGCCCGTGTTTTCGTTCTTTCTCTGCTTGTACCATCTCTGTTTCCTTGGTAAAACACATGCTGCTGAGAAAGTGCTCGTGCTGCACTGATTGTTTTTAAATGCAATTCTTAGAGCTCCACCGACATCTTTTCAACAGTGTTTGAAGCAGTGGGGTTTTGTCAGAAAGTGATTGAGTGATTCTTGACAGCCTTTTTAGGTTAATTTCTTTCTGTTGTGTTCCATTTGCTGGAGAGAGCTTCTGAGTTTGGAGCAATCTTTAGGGAAACAGAGCTCAATCTCTCTAAAATATTGTCCGTAGTAAAACATATTGTAAAATACTGAGAAATTTTCTGCTGGAGGAACTGTCAGCAGACGATGGATTAAGGGATTAGCTATTCTCTTCTTCAAAAAAATACAACACATCTCCTAATTACACCTCTTTGAACATTTGTAACAGAGGATCTCAGATGACTGTCTTGATGTAACAAAACATCCATTCTTCCTGAGACACTGTATGAAACAGAGAGCTAAAGCTAATTGACTGAATATATGTCACTTTAATGAATTAATTTGCTTTCTTGAACTTGATCTACTATATAGCCAGTAGGGAGCTATCAGGCTACACAAGGGTTGGGGTTTTTTCTGTGGCTCTCAGCGTGCCAGCTAGCCCAATGCTAAAAGTCTTTGGAACCCAAAGACTTTCTGTGCATTAGTGATACTCCCTGAAGGCTGTAAACCCAGGAAAGCGTATTTGTAATCCAGCTGTAAAGCTTTCTCATCTGTGCAAGATGTAATGTGGATAATAGTCGCTTTACCTAAGTTTCAGAAATGTCATGTGCAAAGAGTCACGGATGCGCTGGGCTATGTGCGTTGGATACCTGTGGCTGTGGTGCACTGTAGCTACTTTTTTTACTCTGTGTGTAATCATACTGCGTGTTGCATCTGGCTGGCAGATGGCATTTGTGGTAGCATCTGTCAGAGCCATAGTAAGTCATTTTGGGGTTCTCAGTGACCTTTGCAATGTAACGTAATGTAATCTTTGGGCTTCTTCCAGCTGCCATTATCTTTAACTGACCCCTCTGCCGTGGGCTTTTATTACTTATTTTAGATAGTGGCAGGAGCTCATGGCCATTGCACCCCTTCAGGGCTTGCCCTGCCACCTGGCAGCTCTGCTGGCCCTCTCTAGTGTCAACTGGTGAAAGAGGCAAATGTGACAATGTGGTTTTGTTCCCATAAAATTCCAACACAGTAATTGTTTCTCCGGTGGATGCTGTCACATTCGTGGTGTCAGCCCACAGTGCTTCTGCTCAGATCATGCTGTTGAAGCTGTAATTTTGGTCACGGTCTTGCCAGGTGCAAAACACGTGAACCTCCTCAAAAAGCTGGGGGAGAAACAGTGCATATGTGGTACCTCCATTCTGTAGCTCCGTATGTCTTTACAGAAACAGAAGAAAAGAGGAAAAATATCAGGAGGAGAGGCTAGCGTGTTCATCTCCTTTTTTTAATTCTTTTGACGCAGTCAAAGCCCTTATGTACTCGGTGTAATTTGAAGTCTGTTATTAATACCTCTGCGCACCCAGATATTGAGTTGGTGGCTGTGTGGTTTGTGTGTGAAGGAGCTGAGCGGTGACTTCTGCATCCCAGAAATGGAAATGGAGAGGGAGGAGGAGGCTGGGCTTTGCTGCATTTCCTGCGTGATTTGGGGCCAGTCGCTTTAGCTTTCTGTCCCTGACTGGGAAGGATGACTGCCTTCTTCCCATCCGCTTTCCTCCCATATTCATAATAAAAGGGAAAAGATGATGTGGTGAAACTGGGACATGGTGGTAGGGCCGCCCAGCTCAGAAAAGGCGTGTGAGCTCTAGTTTAACTGGTTTTGAAGCGTTTTGCTTGCAACTTATGTTTTATACATGCAACATTTTGTTTAAGCATGTCTTCCTTGAGGGACAGGATTAAGTCTGGTTTTCCACCTACGTCAATTTAAACTGCTTTCTAGGAAGCTGGTGGAATTATGCCAATAGCAAGCCAATATAAGAGGAGGGATCGTAGATCTGTCCCTTCAATTGGACCTTTTCCTGCTGCTCCATCTTTTCCGAGCCAAGAATCATCTCAGGCAATAAATCATACTTTCTAACGTTTTTGTCACCCTGAAAAACTGGTCCTGCTTCAAAACATTACTTTGTGCTTATCTTCATTTTGGATTTCTGTTTACTGGTATTTATTATGTCGCACACTTACGGTTCAGCATCCAAATTCTTACCAACAGATGGCAAGGCAGGATGCACAGGAGTAGTAAAATAAACAGGATAAATGCACAACTGCCCATATGTCTGAGAGGCTGCTACACATTTATGACTTCAGAACAAAAGGTTGTTTGCTGTAGACAGCTCTAATGCCATGCAGGGCTCCTCTCTATTTTCTGCCTTGCACTGAAGTGTCTCACTTCTTCGGCATATTTTGATCAGCTAAATTACAATGTAGTTTGTCCTCCCTCTTCTGCTCCCAGATCGTTACTGCCTTTATTTATTTGTCTTCACTCCAAAAGTGCATCAGTTTATTTTACCTTAAATATTCTAGAGTGGAAGTTGGCTCTTTCCTGGCCTTTGGCTTGTGTTTGTTCTTTCAGAGTGGTGGTTTGCTGTGTGGAGGGGCACACAGAGGTGCCAGGAACGAGAGCAAAACTTGAGGCTGTGACTCTCCCTATATTGGGATTTATTATAATATTAATGATGTGTGGCCTCTCTATTCCCTCAAAATAGCAGGCCTCAGGGCAAGCTGCCTGCAGGATGGATGGCCTGGCCCAGCCAGACTTCAGCTAGATTTCCCTTTAAATCTGGGGGCATTTTTGCCAGTTGTTGCAAGCTGTGGGTCAAATGCAGTGAAATCATTGAAGCGGTTCTTGATGTAGCCTGGCAGATAGTCCAGCCCTTCTTCCTCCTCCTTCCTGTGGCATCCAGCAGTCTGAACATCTTTGTTCTCTTTCTCTTTTTCCCCCTCCTTGCTGAAATGTTTTAACTTTTCCTTCTGTTAAAAAGGCACCTTCTAAATTAGCTTTTCAACAACAGCGCAAGAGTCTGCCTTTAGAAAATTGGTAGATAATGCCCCAGGTAGAAACCCAGGATTTTCAATTTCTTTAACTCTTAAGCATCAATGTGCCTTCCTGCCAATGAAAATAAATATATGATCATACATTTTTATTTATTTATTTGTCAAAAAGGAAGAGACTGGGGTTCTCTCTTCTCTCCCTGTCTGACTTCATTTCCCGTGTGTTTACGAGGCTCCTGCTTGGAGAACTTAGTGGCAGCGTGGTCAGTTCTTCTTCAGCAGAGCTGAGCCCTTTTTGTCAGCCGTGGCATGTGAAGGAGCACCATGTTACAGGCACGCTGTCATAATACGGAGAGGTGGGCAAAGTCGAAGCGCATTATTGGAATGACAGGATTTCCTGCACAGATTGCCAGCCACTGATATGAATTAACCTCTTTTATTGTTCTTTTCCAAGCATTCCCCCTTTTAATTGCTGTTTTGGAATTGTGCCACTTAGTTCTGCCCTTTGAATGCTTCTCACTCAACCAGTCCCATTAGCTCACTGCTGCCAAATATTTCAAAGATATTCGGAGGCGACAAGCATCCCCGTCCGACTCGAGGGGTACCCAGGTCAGCGAGGAATTGCCACTTGCATTTAGCTGCCAGGGTGTTTTTATTTTTTTATTTTTTATTTTTATTTTTTCGATTAGCTAATAACTGTTTTAAGCTTCTGCCAGTTCTGCGCCAGAGGTTTCAGATCAGTTTGCTCCCATTTACGTGTTTTAAATAATGCCATTTGGTGTAGAATATGGATGACTGAAAATTTTCGCCTGTCCAAAAGTATAGCATTCAATAATGCTGGGATTGTTATTGTGTGTTACTTGCTTCCTAGAGGCATAGCTTATCTATTGTTGCTGCAAGGCATTAAAAAGGAACCATGACATGTCACAATTATGACTTGAAATAGGATCTTGCCAGAGGTACATTGCCTAAATATAATCAAATCTAAAATACAACTTATTGCATATACCTATCTTATGGCTTACTGAGCCATCAGTGATGGCTATTATCAGTGCACTAGATAATTTTTTTCTAAGAACTGCCATGCTTCTTTTTTGCCTTTTTTTTTTTTTTAAAAAAAAAAAAATCCAATCCCCAAAGCCCCTCTACGTGTGCATGTGCTGAGCCCAAGCCAGTGAACCTGGCAAGGGGCTGAGCCCGCTGGCTCAGCCTTCGGAGCTGCCTGCCCCGCGTTTGGCTCAGAGCTGCTCCGCGTCCTCCCAGCTCTGCCCGCTGTGAAAACACGGTTTTGTCTGTCAACAAAAGATCCTTTGAGATGACGGGGAATCTTTTCAGAGTGCGGCTTATGAACTCTCTTCATATTTCCAGCAAAGGTTTGTCTTTGAAGCTTACGTTGCGTTGGGAGTCAATAGGATTTTGGTTTTTAAGTTACTTAGGGGGCTCCAAAAATATTTATCCAAGGCTGTGCTGCTGTCTGCTAATGATGAGATTAAACATCCTGCGGTTTTCCTCAGTAGATTGAAGGTTTACTTCGGAGGTTGGTGTGTGTTTCTCCTTTGCTGTGCACATTTTGCTGTACTCTCGTCCTTGCCTTTAGCACTGGAAAGTGCAGACAGTCTGGGAGGTGCTTTGGGATCCTTAAAGATGCAAGCCCTGAAATAAAGCATGTAGTATTTAGGGATAATGCAAGGTGCAGCTTTCACAGCATCGCTTCTACTTATAGCCATTCAAACCTCTCATTTACAATGTCCCGTTATGGTAGTGCTTATTAAAATAGAATCCTCTTTATAGTTTGGTAGAAAATTAGGAGGAAAAAAAAAGCAGCTATCCCATTCCATCCAGTAGCTTTGAAAGAGGTTTACGTTCATAATTTGCCTTCTAGGAATATTCCCCTTGTTTTTACTTGTAGTCCTGGTCTGTTTTTTTAATGACTTAGTTTGTGCCTCTTGGTAGCCAATTCCCGATGACCTTTTCCTTACTTTATTTTAATTTCTGTATATAAATGGCAGCGTTCAAGCTGAAGACAGTCTTTGGACGCAGCAACAAAACCCCACAGAGAAGGAAAAATGGGCCAGACATTTTCCACCCACATTCGGAGTCGCACCAGGGCTCCGTCCCCTCAAAGCCAATACTTGCTCCACTTTGCAGGCTGGGAGGAGGCTCTGACACAGGAGCTGCGCCACGGGCGTGTGGTTTGGGATCAGGGCCAGACCCTGCTGGCCAGGACCACGCCGCCGGCATCTCCAGGCTGCGGCGCTGGCTGCAGCCGCTCCCACAGGTTATCCCTGGTTCTGGCAGGGCTGCCATGCCCCGGGAGGGCTGAGCAAGTGGTTGCAGCTGGCCAGAATATGGGTCTGCAGCTATTAATGCTGATTTTATAGCATTAATGTGCACCTGTTTTGGTGGCCAACTGGCACCGTGTTCAGCCTAAAATGTGTATGTAAGGCCTGTATTAAAAGAGGCATAAGAATTAGCGTGCATCAAACATGTCATTAGACACGTGCCTGATAGACATAATGTAGGATAATGAACAGGATCACAAGAATAAATTAATAACTGAAAATATTTCTTATACATATGCACGCTTAAAACAGGATAAGAACTAAGTGACACTTGTGTCACCAGTTTATAATTAAAATGCAGTGCTTGAATGAAAATGTAAGCTTCAATTAGCCAGCACGACCCTGCTTCCGGCTTTACTTCCCACTGAAAAGCAACGATAACAAGCTCACATTTATTATCAGAGTTTTTTCCTGGAGCTGTGCACTGAAACATGCTCACATCTGAGCCCTTTCACTGAAGACATTTTTTCGCTTCAGCAGTTTGGCATGCCATACAAAGGCTCTCTGATTTTTAGTGATGTTCACCTCCTCTTACATAAAAATGTTTTCTGTGCATATTATTTGGTTTTAGTTAAAGTCCAGGTGCACGGGTTACTGAAGAACCAAAAGGATGGCTCATCACATAGCACAATGGGTAATTATTGCTGAGCCTCGCTGTATTACACAGACAAATCCTTTCTTGGAGCTGAGCATTGTAGCCGTGAAGAGAGAGAGAAAATACCTACAATCTAGCCCAAAGAGCTAGAAGTGTAAGAATAGGTCCTTTGCTATATGCTTTGCCCAGTTAATTTTTAACTATCCCAAGGAACAGAGCTTGACAATTTTGTTTAGCGATACTATTTTGCATTTTAATTTTACCAGTGGGAAGTTACTACATACATAAATTATGAGGTCCCCTGTTAGCATCCCAAGAGTCTTTCTAGCTAGGCTTTTTGTAAAATGGTTAAATAATTCTCTGGATTTGGCCCGTGTTTAGCTGAGATTTATCTTGATGATGCAAGACGCAAAGTTCAGCGCTGTGCTGCCTGAAACTGTGCTGCTGATTTCTTCCAGGCAGTCGGCTGTGCAACCCATGTAGGCAAGAAGAAAACCCAGGTGCCTTCAAAGAGCAACTCTGGAAATGTGTGTGCTGGGTGGGGAGCTGCCTACGTCACCTTGTGGGGGGGGGTTAATACAGCTTGGCTCCTGCTCATCTGTGTAATTTGGTTCCTTGGTAAGAAATAAGGACCTTTTGGTCTAGGACTTGCCATTCTGATAATGTCTGTCACGTCTTGAGGACATGCAGTCAGTGCTTGGGTGGGCATTCTTGCACCCTTCACATTGGTCCACGTGCAGACAAGGTGACAGGAACTGGAGTCCAAAATAAGCACAGGGAATGCCTTTCTTGACCAGTGCATAGGGTAGCTGGTGAAAGGGATGCAAACCTAAACAGCCCCCAAATGGCAACATACAGCAGGAGAGCCTCACAAAATATGCTTAGAGAATATTTCCTCTCTAATGGAGCAGCCCTAACATCCACTTGTCTGTCCTTTGCAATGCTCCCTCCAAAGTTTAAAGCAATTTCGATGGGCAGAGTTCTTGCAGTGTTGGTGTGAATGCCAGCTGGAGTAGCTCAGCTCCCAGCAGACATACGGGCTTAGCTTTGGGTCGGGCAGCAGTGTGTGGTGTGGTCAGAGCCCCTAGGGACTCTTCTGTCGTAACAACTGCAAACCTACTGGTGTTATTCACATGGGACAGGGTGACCTCTCCAGAAAACCTTTCCAACAGCAGCAGCAATCTCTCTCAATAGCATTTAATAACTAACCATGGAGAAAATTACACTCTATTTAAAAGGCCAGGAAAATCATCTTCAGTTTAACTCTGCTGACTTTGGGAGAATTACACCAAAAATGAGTTTTGCCTGATGTCCTTTCCCATACTAATGTTTAGTAGCTGGACTGAAAAAGCCTTTCAGAGGCAGATAAACAAGTCCAAATGGTGAAATATTCTTTTAATTTTCCTTTGCACACGTTATTTTAGGTGTAGCTTGGAACGCTGCCCTTACGAGAGGCATCCCTTTAAATATTTATACGGCATCAATATGTAGCCACCCTCATACCTTTTTAATGCTGTGTTCCTTCCTAAATTAACCATTAGGTAACCCCGTTCTATAGCTCTCCATATTTTGCACTGCCTTTACGCTACCCTTGGAGTGTTACTTCTTTATTTCACAGCGGAACAATGAAGATGTCAAGGCAAGGCCCAGGGGCACAGTGAAAATCGAATTCTTGGAGCTCCTCCACTGTTGCCATGGTGGACACGCACTGGGCTGCGCACTGTGCCGCTCCGCAGGCCGAGGGGATTAAGAGCCTGGCTCCACTGCTGGGCCGTGGCCGTTCACCACAGCTACAGCAGAGGGTTTTCATTTCTGTAATTGCAGCTCCCAGGGTTGGGAGTTGGAAATATCGAAGCAAAACCCAGCAAAGAGATGAAGGAGCTGCTGATGGGCAGGAAGCGCTGTCTGAGTCCTGAGTTTCTCCCTGGGAGCAGCAGTTGTGTCTGTTGGGTTTCCAGATTTTCCAGAGGTGATTCTCTTCCATTTCCGCTGTCCATCCCTTGGTTTGTGTTCATTCGTAAGACGCCACGGTACGCTGAGGTGATCAGGATGAAGACCCATGCTGTCAAATATCTTCATTATTTGCTCAGCTCTGATTCAGGCTAAAAACCCCCAGATGAGTAGAAGTGTTGGCACAAGCTCCTTCGTGTGGGTTTTTATGAAGGTGGGGTTTCTGACTCCTGTTTAATTATACCACATCATCGTAGCAACGTGGCTTCTGCAGAAGCTGCTCATGGTTTGTTTCCCCTCTGGTTTCCATCTCTCCGAAAGGGAGCTAGGAGATAGCAGCACGCCCCAGGCTTGGTGGGGAGATTCCCCTCACTAAAAGGAGGTGCCAGCCAGCTAAGCAGGGCTCTCTATGGCCTGTTATGCTGAAAGAAAGAGTGAGATCTCTCTGCACGCTGCTTCCTAAAGAAAAGTTGCACCTTTTCAAGCTGAAATCCAGCCTTTCCTTCTCTTGCCTGCTAGCAGGGCCTTTCCCTGTATTTGTTTTGTAAGCAAGAGCTTCAGTGAAGACAGTGAAGATTTTGCCTGAGGATATGGGGCTCGAGGAGCTACTGAAATGCCGTTGCCCTGGGTTGCTGTGTGTTGCAGGCACGGGCTGCTCCACGAGCACACCCCTGCCCACGACACAGAGCTCCCTTCCTGCTGAAGACGCTGCTGAATCAGTCGGAGTAAGGATGTCAGTCTCCTCTGCCATATAAGAGGCTTTGAAAAAGCACGGGGCTGTTTTCTTATCTTCTGTGAGCCAAATCTGGTGTGATTGGGCTCCAGCCCTGGCTTGGTTTGCCGGGTTTCTAAACGTACGGGTAAAGGGATGCTGTTTGCTCCAAACAAAAGCCGCCTGGGTTTGGCATTCCTGCTGTGTCTCTCGCAAAAAGACTCCTGGCAGCGGCTGCACTACAGTGAGATTCTCTCCTCCAGCAAGGCAGAATTCTGCAGTTATTGAGGCTCTTCTTTTGGTTGCAGCAGTAATTTTTACTCCGTGTTTGCTGCAAATATGGTTAAGCTCTCTCTGTTTTGGAGGCAAGCAGTCAATGCATCTGAAGTGCATACTTGACATATGCTTCTTTTCACATGCTGTCCTCCATTCGTTGCATGTAGCAGATGCTCCGTTTACCACTTCAAATGTATTCTTATTTACTAGAAATTATTTTAGAAAATAGCTGTTTGGAACTAAACATTTCCAGCCCTTCTCCTGGGTGCTGGGAGCTCCTTTCCGCAGCTGTCCTGGGTGGCTGCATGCAGATGTTGACAGGTTAATTTGCATTTGAAGAGCGGGCTGCAGAGAGCTAAGCAAGGCTTTTTCTTCCCTGCCTCTGAAGCCAGTCACTTAAACACTGCATGCCAAGTTCAGCCCCCGATGCTACTCTTTTTAATTAACTAGAGCAACATCCAAGCTGAGCTTGGCCCATTGTTAGCTGCCCATTTATGCCAGGGTTGAATTAAGCCCCCGACTCTGTAAAAGAAAGGATTTTATTCTGCACATTGATTGTACAACAGCGAAATGCAAGGACGGTCCTAACTCACAGCGAGGCAGTGTGCGCAAGCTGGTTTATCTGATTTCCACCACACAGACCTGCTCCCAGAAACTGCAGGCCCAAGCCTTCCAGCTGAGGGCTCTGGTTTACCTGGCTGATACACACCACTGGAGTCAGAAACGTTTTAGTAAAAAGGAATTCCTGCTATCGAGAAAAACGCACAGCCTACACTGCTTGATCCTTCTTCCTGGAGAGTCTGCTTTTTTTCCCCCTTCAAAATAAGATTGCATGAAGACTTTCAGGAAAAAGTCACAAATTTAAACTTGACTCTCTTCCACCGATAAAGAAGGGCACAAGTTTTGATCCACAACCCTGTTGTCACCCTCTAGAAGCTGTTGCTCCAGGTCTTTCATGTACATGATCCATTGACTCAAAACGTGATCTAATAGAGACCAAAAACTTGCCTGCTACAGCACATGGAAGAGCTAACATCCAGAGAGCTGTAGCCCTGTCACGATCAAGACCCATATACTTTGCTTCCTCTTCATCTTCTTTTCTTCCCTTTAGATGTTACAAAGCTATCAAGGAAAGACACATCCAGCAGGTATCGGAGCACTGAACTGAACCTGCAGAAAAATTGGAAGGCATAATTAAGGCTTCTTTTTTTCCACTCCGCCCTCCCCCCCCCCCCACACACGAATTTCACTGTGCTTCTGTGCTTCCCTGCCGTGTCCCTTCTAGGATCAGCTGTGGGCAGATGCTGCTCTCACTTCTCCCCCATAATCTGGAATTCAACAGTTTTCCAGTTTCCTGCTGCTGGTCCTTTTACATCTGCAGCTGAGATTGCTTCACATCCCCTCTGTCAAAGCTGCCATGGGGACAGAGCTGCCTGTTTGAAATTTGGCAGTTTTAATGTCTATGCACAGCCGTTACAACTCACGCTAATAACGCGATGAACTCAGGTTGCACTTTGGAGCATTAGTGGCAAAAATCTCTCTGGTTGCAGCAGAGCACAAATTAATTCATTGCCCAGAATTATGCTTGGGTGCAGTCCATTGAACCACTGGCACGATGTGTTTTCTTAAGACGAGCATTTCTTCCAGTCCATTTGTGTCAGACAAGAAGCTTTTCTTATAGATATCTATTTTTTTGTTGTTTACAAGAAAATAAGGGGAGGGCATAATCATGAAGAACTCTGCTGTTAGACAGATTTCTGCATGATTCAGGTACCCATGGCGACATGAGATCATTCCGCATTGTCACCGACACAAGAACATTACCTTATACAAGAATAACTAAGAACAGAATTTTTGACCTTCAAGATTTTCTTACCTAGAAATATTATAACTGGATAGCAACACCACACAACTTGTCAACCAGAAGAAATAAGAGAAAAATAAAACTAATTTAAAACCCCACAGTGGCAGTAGAATAAATTCATACATTTATCATTTCAGAGGTTCCTATTGCTCCTGCAACTTTTCCTGCAAGGTTTAAATTATTAGATTTTTTTTTTTAAACATTATGTTTACTCTCCTAAGAATAGAATACAATTTACAGAACCTCATAAGGATGAAAATGCATTTTCCTTTTGTGCTTTAGCTCACACAGTTAATGCGCACAAACCTGCACCTTTTAGCTTTCCAAAACCTCATTTCATGCTGACAGGCTGAATTAATTCAGTATTTACAAATTTATTTCAAAATCCTTCAGAGGAGAACATTTATTACTTTTATTTAAGAAATGCCACACGTCTCAGGGTTTGGGACAGGACTTTACCTGGCTGATCCAAGGGGCAGGCTCTTCACAGCACTCACACGTGCAGCCGCTGCTGCCAGCTCTGGGCACAGAGATTTGCTTGAGGAAAGATCCTTACGGCAAGGAAATGCTGGAGGAGGATCTAAGCTTACCTTAGCAGCTGGCAAGAGCCTAGGAAAATGAAACTCACTATCATCAACTGCAAGTATTGCAGGTTTTACCTTTGAAGGCAGGGAGTGATTTTTAAGCAGAATTTTAACTCACGTGTACATTAATTATTTCTAGTGACTTGCTGGGAAACAGCAGCCCGCGCCTGGCTCAAATTGCACTTACACGGGGCTGGTGCATGACTGGGCAGCCTGTCCCTGCCAAAATTGTGCACACTCCTGCTCCAAATCCCCCCGTGGGTGCGGTGCCACAGCCCAGGGACGTGCTCCTGCTGTCCCCGTCCCCAACCCCAGCATAGACCAGCAGGGAATGGCCACAGTCTGAGGCCCATCCACCTCACCAAGGCCTGAGCCGTGGTTCATCGCCGACAGAGGCACAGGTGGGGGTGAAGCACGGTCCCCCGGGAGCACGGCGGGATGGGGACGCGTGACTCAGGCATGGCTGAGTCACAGCCCCCCGTGGCTTCTCCTGTGATGGGAACGGTTCAGGCACTGCCACGCAGTCAGGATCGCGCTTGAAGTCACGATCCAGATCGCTGCGCTCCGGAGCATCGTTTGCTCCGCGGGGAGAAAGCACCTTGCTGGAAAGGAGGCAGCACCGGGGGAAAGCAGCTCCCAGGTTTCCACCTGCAAGAGCACTGCTAGGGAAAAAGGAAAAAAAAAAAAAAAAAAGGAAAAAAAAAAAAAAAGTACCTTTAAACTGCAAGGGGACAGTGGGAAGCCAGGGGAGTTACACCTGCAGAGCAAGAAATTCTCCGGGTCGCAGGACGCATAAGCTCAGATCGCCCGAGGCACACGGCACTGTGTGCGGCAGAGCATTCACATCTCCAGGCAGCACGGCTCCTCTGCTCCACAGGGCTTCAGAGCAGATCCCCAGAGAGATGTAGGCATTGCTGTGCCTAAAAAGTAGAAGCCCAGCTTACAAACCCAGGTGCCCTGCGCAATAAACGACAGCAAAGGGCCGAGCTCAGGAGCCAGACCCAGACTGAGATGGCATCTGACCCTACAAACCTACAGGGCCAGGGTTTGGGGCCCATCCTAGGGGATGGCTGTCACTTTGGGAATCACCTGGATGGTATGTGTCCCCAGGGGCTCGCTGGCTTTAGAGTTAAATTACACCCCCAGATCCTCACCCTCCAGGAGGCTTTGCAGGCCCACAGCCTGGCGAATCCGCTCCGTGGCTCATTAGTGATCTCTAATCACCAGGACGAGTCTCTGAGAGCTTAGGAGAGAAAGACCTGATGCGTTGGCAGCACTGCATGCAGGAGAGCTGCTGGAGCTGATAATTCGACACGCCGAGTGTTTTCAGAGCCATCCTATGGCGCAGAATTTTTAACTTCCATTTCACAGACCTTGAAGCCTGGCAAACTTTCATTAACATTTGATGCCTTGAAGTCATGCAAGGCTTGGGGGAAAAGGGAGGGGAAAGAGGAAAAAAAACCTTTCTGGAGCATGTAGTTTGCAAAGTTGTTGTGGAGCTTCAGAAAAAGCCTCCTATCACCCCTCTTCATGCCAAGTGCTTTAAAAGTGCCCAAACCATCCAGAGGGCAAAGCCAGAACCCCAAACCATGGCTGTGTCAGGGAGTCCTGATTAATTAAAAGCTAATTTGTATTAACATGTTAAATACCTGGGATGTCTCTGGTCCCTGGGGATATTCAAGCACTTTTTGAAGAGAGAGAGCCCTACCTTGAAAGGATTATGCCTCTCTTCTTTGTCTACTATTAGACATCTTTGCTAATATAGGGCTCTTTGGCCCAGAAATCCCCAAATTATTTATAAACCATCATGCTTACATCCTAGAAAGGAGAATGAGACATGGAGCAGTTAAAGGTTTGCTGATTGGAAGATGAAGTTTCAGCCTCCCAATTCCATTGCACCTGCTGCCATTTCTGCTCAGCTCGAAGTAAGCTTTTTTACCCAAATTTACACACGAGGAAAACAGTTCTTCCCTGGCTGCAAGGCAAGCTTTCAATGGGAAAATAAATTACCTGAAACTTTACCCCCCCCCCCCCCCCCCAATACACGTTTATACACACATCTACATCTCTTTGCACACAACCGAGATTTCTCACAGGCTGCAAGAGTGGGAAGAAGAGACATATTTTTGTCTCCTTGGCAAAAATACATTGGCACCATATCACTGAGTTGTAAAGATTGAGTAAGAACCAGAATGAGGCCCCGATAAGAGATGTGAGTGCTGGAAAACTGCCCTTCGGTTGCCTGCGCCTCTCTGCCAGGACAACTGCAGGGAGGGTGACACGAAGCTGCCAGGGGGCTCAGCACGGGGACCCCGAGTACCTGTATGGCTGCTGTGCAGCTCAGCCCTGCATCATGCCAGATGGACGTCTGAAGGGGAGAGGAGGTGTAAATCTTTCCCTGAGCATGGCTCAGTTCCCAGGTGGCCAGAGCTGCTGCATACCTCTTGGGAGGGTTTGCCAAGGTGGTGAGAAGCTGGTCCTCCCCTGTTTTCAAATCTCAGGAGGAAACATGGTCCCTGGGATGCTGTAGTGAAAGGGCGGGCTCTAATTCTCACAGGTGCAAGGCTCAGAAATTCAAGTCTAATTAACAATCAGCCCTACCTAGTGGTTTCTGGAGGATGCTCCATACCTTTGAGGTGCTGGAGGGAGACGGAGAAGCTGATGGCACAGCAGCCTTGTGGCCAGGCATGTGGGGCATCTGCCTGTTGATAATTCTTCCCAGCAAAAGGAAAACAGTTTCCTCCTCCCAGCTGTGATCCTTCTCAGTCACTTCCATGACATCCTAGGACACAAACAGGTGTAAGCATTTCCAGTTACAATGGGAGACATGCCTGATGCTGATAAGGGCTGGGACTTTCCAATACATTGTTAAAAATCCAGTCTGAGATCCCAGATTGGCTTGCCCAGAGCTCAGATTGGCTTGCCCAGAACTCCCACCATTATCCTTCCCCAGTGCAGGTAGAGACATAGCATAGTAAAATACAGTCTGAAGTACTGAAGGAGGGAAGAACGGAAACTCAGAATTCTCAACAATAAAATATTCATGCATCTGTGCTTTAGTGCATTGTAATTTTGCATGATATGCTTTGCTTTTCAAGACTGACTAGATTAAGGCACTTCTGATTCATTAAACACATTTTCCCAAATGCTGTTTCTACAGATGTTGTCGGGCCATCGTGCTTAGTGGTATTTATTAGCCAGTGTAACAAGGAAGTTACATCTTCCACAAACCTGAGAGAAACCCACTTAAATGTGTTGCTCAGTCTCAGCAGAAGAGAAAACAGTTTTAATGAATAATTAAAGCTTTAAGAGGTCATGCTGCTTTTGCAGTCTCATTTTTATTTGTCACTGTTTCACTTGCATTAGGAAATAGAAAGTTTCAGGCACAGGATCCAAATCAAATCTCTTCTGCTTGTGTTCATTTAAACAGACCTACTTGGTAGCCATCTCCATTTTTATTTATTGGGTCATTTGTTAACTGTAAGTATTTAAAACAATCCCAGGAATTATGTTTCAGGCTCTTAATTTTCATCAGGCCCTGGCTTTGTGCCTGCCCGTCCCTCCTGGCAGCACTGCGAGCCCCAACCTCGGCAGTGCCCGCACGGAGCCACGCAGGGAGGCGAGTGCAGGTGGAGCAGCGCTCAGAGAGGACCCAGGTCACCATATGGTTCCTGTCTCTGCAGGCACCACCAATCTGCCAAGCTCCCACTCTCCTCCTAGGCCCTCTCCTCACCTCCAGCCACCCACCACCCTCCTCATCTCCTCAGCTCTATCTCCCCCTCTTCCTTTCCTCCTCCCCTGCAAAGCACCCCCTTTCTGCCCACTCTGCCCCAAAGCGCTCCTTCTTCTCCTCCTTTTTCAGCTCGCTCTCCTGTCCCAGGTCTTTATTCCCACAGAGCTGGTCATCATTTTCCTGCCCCTCACAAGGTCCCCCCGTGGGATCAGCCTGCCCTCTCCCATATGTGAGGTGGCCCAGCCACAGCTGCACCCTCCACTCTCCTGCTGCTTACATGCCTTTTCCACTAATACCTCATGCAGATGGTTTTGAAACCTTTGCCTTGAGTTTCCCAAAGCCAGCCATCAGCAGGACCCAGCAGTTACACCCCTTTCTCCTAACCTTTAGATTCCCGTTGTCATCATCTGCCTTGTTTCAGTCCCGCATCACTGATTGTGCATGATCAATCTCTAGAGGTTTTGCTTCTATGTATAACTCAACAAGCTGGCATAGAAACGAGGAAGACATGCTCCAAAATGAATGCACATCCAATTCAAGGTCGCAGCATTGTGAAGACGGGCATATTGCAAGCATTGCCTTCATCTAAAGTGATTTATGGAGTGAAATAAGTCTATTGCTTCTTCAATATCCAAATGTTTTTCTAAATGCCGTCATCTTATGACAAATCTCCATGGACTGAAGAGACATGGCAAGATTATCTGATTCCAGGAGTGTCCAAATATTCTGCAAATTCCCAACATTAAACCAATGAGCTCCTTTATCACTACTTTCCAATGTAATCTTCTCATTTTTTTCCATGAAAAACCTTTGTGGTGTGTCAACAACCTGCTCCCACAGAGCTGAGCAAAGAAGAGCCAGAAGAGTTCAGTTCCAGACACGAAGTTAGAGATATTCACTGCTGTTAGAGTAGACAATTGCTGATAGTAAGCAGAGAAGTAATTATGTGATGCCTTGTAAGCTTCTGCTATATTAGGAGATAGCACAAGAAGAATCAATAACATGAACCATTTTCCTAATGACTAGATCTGGAGAGTTTTCCCATTACAGAAGTTTTCAGGTACATCCTTACCCAAAACACCCCCTCCAAGGATTGCTGGGGACCTCATTCTGGAGAGCAGTTTCTTTAATTTTGGACCTCTGTATGACAACTGAAAACCTTGTCCGTTGCAAAATGAATTGAAAGAACCTGAAAAATGTCTTAAGAGGATCTAAAAGGATGAATTAAGAATGAGAAGACAATCGCTCAAGGCTCTACGTGTCTGAAAGTTGAGGTGGCAGAAGATACAGGGGACAAAACATCACACACATGCTGTGCATCCTTCATCCCTTCATCTAGTTCAAGAATAGTATTTATTCCCCAGATGTGACCTTGACTATGTCTCAAATTATAAATTCAGCAGGGACTTTGGTGAATGTCCATTTCCTTAAATTCCTCCCCCAGGTAGTGATGAGCCATGATACAGGCTTTATAGACATGCTGTGATTGTAAGAGGTGAGACCATCAAGCCCTGGTTGATCACCATGTTAATGAGGGAGAACTGATGGCATACTGAAGTAAGGGAAACCAGATGGATGAAAACCAAACTATCCCTTAAGGGAAACTTGATTCCAATTGTGCCAACACAGGAAATAAGCACAGTTTGACAATGTGAAAATAAACACGATTTGTCATTTTGCAGCATATGAACGCTTCATCAGACAAAATGACTATCTGTTCTCAAAATTGCATCTGGTAAAATTTGGCATTTCAGCCCTCTTGTAATGATGGATAGACTGGCAGCAATCTGCCTGAATGAGCAGCCTTAGTACCAGTGAGTGTATGCCAGGGTCAAGAGCGCTGGGGAGAAAAGTAGGTTTGGGGCCAAATCTAGATGCATCTGAATCGTAGCTAGCACACAGGCCAGCACAGCTGATTTCCTGCTGCTGTCTAAGGTGTTGGAGCTGCGATGGCCACCGTGTAGTTACAGCTGTGAATAACAAGTCTCTGATACGTAGATTGATAAGTACCTCTTTAAATTAAGGCATTTGGGATCAGAATGTAATAAAGAGCAGGAAACTCCTTGGAGATGGACTTGCTCGGTGAAAATGCTCACCTGAGAAGCCAACGCCAACCCCTGACGTGTTAGACCAATTTTAGCCAAGATAGAAAAGCCAGCTATGAAACTTTAATGGGGGTTTCTAGCCAAGCTCCAAATCATTTCAAAAGGATGATTATATGAGCCACCCAGAAGCAGCTTTGGCAAAGCAGCAGGAGAGCAAAGTGTAGAGATGAGCGGTGAGACAAATTTCTGGGCTGCCGGGCTAAAGGACTGCCACATGAGATGCGGGACGAGATGAGGTGTGAAGGCAGAACACAGAAAGTGTGGGGCGTTGTGGTATGTAGAAAAGCAGACATGGATAAGTGAGTTAACAGCCCCATGACAGCTAGAAACGTTGACAGTCTCTTGGGACTGAGCCAGGCATGGGAACACTCGCTGTGGCAGGGCTAACGGCTCTGATTCTAAAAAGTTCCTCAAACACCGTAACCAACGTTGCTCCAAAAAAATCATGTCATACCCAGGATGGGGAATTGCCCCTATTTTCCTGTGCAGATACAAAATGCAACCTGAACATCAGGGCTGAAAGCATGTTAGCGATTCTTCCTAGAAAACAGATTCATTCCCTCAGTAAGGTCCATAAAAAGGAGCAACAAAAAAGACTAAAATAAGCTACAGAACCCCCTAAAGCTTCCCCCAGTTTGCTGTCCAAGAAGCAGCACAGACAGATATAGTTAATAAGGAAAAAAGCTGCAAAAAAGCAAATAGTAGTAAGAAGGCTGTCAGCATTGTACGGGAGTTTCTGGGGTGGAATAATCCACTGCATGATTTCATCTGCAGCTTGGCTAAGGAGAGGCAGCTGAGAAAGGAACGGGAGCATTGCTGAATAACCTCAGTCATGACTTCTGTGGCCAAAATGCTGGCTTATGAGAGGAACACTCGAAGAAAATGGAAATGAAGTAGCATGAAACAATGTGTAACATACAATCAAATCTTATCTACTTTGCTGCTGTCCTATATTTCCCCGATACTATTGGTATTCACTGTGGTAGTACAAGGACACTTAGTACTTTTGGCAGCAGTTTTGTAATGACTGAAGAGAATTCAAAGGACAGCAGCCAGACACCGTGATGTGTTTTATTAGCTCCCAGATGTGCAGGTGAGGTGAATCTTCGGGAAATGAGTTTCGCTGCCACAGATTTCCTAACATCACTCAAGGTCTCAAATAAAATCTCATAATGGAACAAAAGGCTGCCGTAGAATTTTAAAGAAGTCCTTGGCAAAGCGTCATTTCTGCATCTGTTCATGTTGTATACAGACATACAAATCCACAACATCTTTGATATTTACCCAGCTGAAAACAGAAGGTCGGCTGCTGAGGCTGTGTACATCCATGTGAAGTAAAACCATCCGAGCCTCTGTAGGCACTTGCCTGGATGCCTTCTGGCGTAGATACTCCAGGATCTGGGGATGCTTTACTGGGTTGTACACAATGGTATTCAGGGTGTTATGTTCTGGCTTGCAGCATGCCCAAATTTACTCAATGAGCAACTAGAAGTGACCACTCAACAGCAGGCGTCTTCACCACACAAGTGAGATGTGGTCTCCTACATATCTAATTTCTTCGGGCAGTGGTGAGCATCACCGATGTCTGGAGGCTATCAGCTAAGGTGCCACATCTGGGCCATGGGAAACTCAAGGGTGGTAGAAAAGAATGGGGTGGGTCATGACACAAAGGCCACAGTGCCCACACCGGAACCTCACCAGTCACTATTTAGGGCTTTGAAATCAGCACCCAAGTCAGCAGGGATGGCTCTTCAAAAATGTGGAGAATGAACTCTACTGCATTGTGAGACTGTTGCAGAAAAAAGCACTGCAAGAAATAGAGCAGCACACCCTTCGTTCTGCAGGGGTACAGCGAGAGGAGAAGCTGTGAGCTTCCTCCATTTCCAACAGAGAGAGCTTTAGCTGGGCTTTGTAGAGGAGCACCAAGAAGAGGCAACAGGATCTGACAGTGCAGACAGGCTGGTGAGAGGAGATGATAATATCCTGGAGTAAATACTGGTGGCATAAGGCAGTCTCTCTTCTCATAGAGAGTATATGATAAATGCAGAGTGGAGCATCAATTACTATAGGGAGGTAAGAGAAATGGAGTGAGGCTAATGGTAAAGCAACTGGTAGCTATTCACGTGGCATTGAGGGGAGGGATGAAAAGCAATGAGCAGTGGAGGGTCTGCAGGCAGCACTAGGGGGGACTGCAAAAGGGGGAAATTCATGTCAGAGCAGAAGCTACAAAAATAAAGAGACTCGAGGAGTTCTACTTTGCCCACCAGACAATTGAAAATAGATCAAAAGCAGAACCCAAAGGGTTTGTTAGAGCTGACAGCTCTTAAGGAAGAAAGTGGGGCAAATTTCATACTTTTCAACGTTTTTAAATCATTTTCTTTTTGCCCGGAAAATAAAGTAGGAACAAAGAAAGGGAGAAGACCCGATTCAGATATCACCATTAGTAGGTGAGACACAGCTCTGAGTCCACAGCACTGACATCAGAATCTGGCCCTTCATCCCTGCTCCTTAAAAGGTAGGTTCAGCTCCCCACAATGAGAAGTAAGCGAGTTATCCATCTTTCTAGGTCCCAAGCATTTTTCTGAAAACAAGCCCTACCCTGGCAAAATATGACAATAACCCCAGGTACTAGCAGTGCTCCTCATCAAATTCACCTTCAGGAGGAAACAAAAATACAAACTGTCAAATGGACAAAAATCTCCCTGACTGTCAGGACTCAGGAGGTGTCAGCCAGCATCTGTCTCAGAAACAAGCTATACTTCCAAGTTTCCAGCTTCACCAGGATCTCGCAACAGCCAAAGGCAGACACCCAATAAATGGGTATTTAACCTCCCAAGGCTTCTTGCTCTGCTGGCTCCGTTCTCCTCAGCGATGAAGGCAGCGGTACAGCAGCAATGTGGGGTAGCAAATTCATGCGGGGTGTGTTTTGCACACGACCTGCATCAATACTTCATGATTTCTTCTGTAATAGCAGCATTAAGCATCCTCTGGCAGAGGCTCACAGGAGCCCTGCTTGCTTGAGTAACTTAAGGACAGACCTGTGAGATTGTCAGCAAACAGTGGGAGACAAATCATCGAACTCTGGACAAATTAACATAGAAAGTGTCGATTTACAGGAAGAAAAAATATAATTCTGTTCCCTGTGGCCTGTGTGGAGAGGCCTGAAATTGCCCCTGTTTGACCACAGGCAGGTTTTGAAAGTAAAAGGGGGTGCACCACCCATTCCTCTTTACAGCGGTTATTTTATGACTAGAAATAAAGAGAAAAGAAGGTTAATTCAGCAGCAAAATTTGCCATTGTGTGTCAGCCCAGTGAGGCAGAGGGGTAGTACTGGTAGAAAATCAAAGAAATGAACACAGAGCACTGAGATGCTGCGCTGCAAATTTCGTGGAGAGGAACGTTTTTGGCGTGTCTGCTCTCCTTTGCTCACTGTTGCTCAAATCACACTGCAAAAGATTTCAGAACTTGTCAGCGGAGAAGTCTTCCTAAGGAGACGACCACAGAACTGCTTCTGTTCTCTCCTGGCAGCGTCCAGCCCTGATGCTCTCGTTCACTATAAATAGAGGTTCTCCACTTCTGTCAAGGGAAGCGCAAAGCCATGCCATTAAGGATACCCAGTCCCGTGTGGCTTTGCTCAGATGGACACTGTCTTCAGGCAACTTCGGTTACAAAAGCCCCGCTCTGCCTGTAAAGCAGAGGTACGGGCTGTGGTGCTGTCGGTCAGCCTGCTCTGTGCTGATAAATTCTGAGAACTTGTCATCAAAACACTCAGATACTGCAGTATTGCAGTAAATCAGGCTAACGGTCTGCTCTAGAACCGAAGCACAGTGTTTAATCACAGAATAAATGCAAGAGGCAGAGCCAGTGGCCCAAATTTCCAGCGGTTCCTTGCTAATTTCCTTATATTTAATACACAGCCAGCTCCTTGCAGCTTGTATCTGCTGCAACTGGGAACACAGGCTGGCAAATAATCTTGCAAACCATTTCCTTACACGTCTTTCTTACACCTCCCAGAAGACCCCCATTTGCAGGAAAGAAATCAGCTGCTCAGAGTGGTTTGGGGCTGGGTGGTTGCTCGGTGTGCCTACCTGCCCTCAGGTAATCAGTGCAGCCACACAACCACTCCTGCCCTGACATTCATAGTACTCATTCCATCACCAGACCCTCCCTAAGGAGAAAACTCTGCCTAACTCTATTAATAGTGTGCACGGGTGTGCTCTCGGTATCTGTAGCTGCTCAGGACCTACAGGAATGTGGCACATTGGCAGCAGAGTTTGACCCAAGGAGGCAGCAAATGCCTGCTGTCCCGTGAGAAAACCAGAAAGGCTTCTCAAAGAAATCCCCAAGCTGCTGTTAGCCTACACAGTCTTACCAACAAGGGCGGCCGAGATGGCTGGTAGATGAAATGGTTAATGAAGCAACAGCACTGCAGAAGCTGTTGATGGAGGAGGCAGCAGCTAGACCCATCTATCCTCATGTGTCTCCCACCGCTATCAGATATCGCCTCCCGAAAGCTCGTGCTCAGAGCAGGGAGATGTAAATTGCTATTGACAGAAGTACCCCGCAGACAAGGTCCTCTGCTGCAAAGCTGCTAGCATCTTGCATGGTGGAAACCTATTTTAAATGACAACAGAACACTATGTTTTGGAAAGACCTCGCTGGGTACGGTTTTCAGGATTTTGGGTGGGGGGGATAAAAGTACAGCCTTGACAAATAACTTCAGACATTTAAGCACTCTATCTTCCAGTGCTGATTTGTGCAAACACTTCCAGGGCATCAGGGAATGTTGTCACTGACAAATACTAACCACAGGAAATGGCTGTTTGAAAGAAATGGCTGATAGTATGACCAGCAATTATGAGATCATGTAATGCGTCTGACATTAGGAAAAAAGAGTTTAGTCAAGCTTGCATCCTACAGCACTAAACGTTGCTCTTAGTGATTAAAAAGTATAACCCCATCAAACACTTCTGCGATAATACAGGCAGCCTTATTGAAGGATTATTTGGGAAAGAGTAAGGAGAAGGATGCATGTCATCGTAATTTGGGATCACTGCTTTGATTTACTGTTGAAAACTCTGTGTACTTGAGATCCCAAACCCCCAAACAAAGCTTAATCTTGATTAGGCACTACAGTTCCCCCCCTTATCATATTATCTGAGTATGTCACACTCTGATTATAGGTATCTGAACACTTAGTGAGGTTGAGAAGTGTTAACCTTTGTAGAAGAAGCCCTTGAACACAGAGCAAAGCCGAGTCAGAAACAATTTGCAGTTTTTAAATGCCAACTAAGTATGCTGCAACCAGTGGGGGGAAAAAAAAAAAAAAAAAGAAAAACTTACAGCATCAGCAACGCTTCAGAAAATTTGCCTCTTCCTTATCATTAACCCAGATCCTGAAGTCCTGGCTCTGAATGCAGAATGAAGTTATTATTATGAGGAGAAAAATGCATTATAATATTTGTATTTCTAAAAGCATCACTTAAACATATCAGTAATCATTGAAAGAAAGGCATAATACTTACAGCATTTCGGTGGGATGTTATATCTTACTCTCAAGAGGTATCCAGAAGTGCTTCTCAATATTTTAGTACCTGTTAGGCAGTGATTGCAGTTTATTTATCTCTCTCTAGTGGATACAGAAGTACAAGTTAAATATTCCATCTTCTCTTCAAAGGATTTAAGGGACTGTATCCCCATTCTCAGGCAAAGAAAAAAATCACCCTTCCACTTCACATCCTGGTGTGGAAAATAGCCTGTGGGTGCCTTTACTGAGTGGGGACCAGTGGCCACATTTGTCTATGTATTTTTTCAAGGCATCCTCCATGAAGTCTTTGAGAATAGCTTCAAGGAGTTCTGACCTTGTGCAGATACTGTAGAGTGGTTGTTAGTGAATTTAATACAAGCATTTCCTTTTTTCTTTTGCATTGTTATACATGCTAGGGCATGAAGCTGGGTGTTCCACCAGTACTCGGGGAGGGGAGGTGCTACTTCTGTATTTACGTACAAGTAAAACTGTGCTTTTAAAGCTGACCACCGCATCAATAGCTTCCAGCCCAGCTACTTTTAATTTTTCCCAAATAAGAGTTTCAAAGTCCATTGTTATAAAAAAAAGATACTGTTACATTTCCTAGCAAAACTTTGTTTCTGGTACTTTGGGGTTTTAAAGATTGTAGATTACCAGAGTTCTTGATAGCAACTTCAATCCTCACCAAGAATTTAATAAGCTGTCACTGGGATATGACAGCTATTAAGTTTATGGAAAAAAATTATCCAGTCTGTGGCTGCTATTAGTTATTAAATACTGTAGGCGCTAAAAAGAACCCTGATCTTAACAGCAAAACTACTGGGAAGAATATTTTTGATTCCCAAGCTTTGATACATGTCCAAATTTCACAGCCATTTGTGCTTTCTATGAAAATGTTGGCCAGAACAACCAATTGCCAAATCCCTAAAAACATTAAGTGGGAAGGAACTCTCAAGCACCATTACAATTTTCTGTTTGGGGCTGATTATCTTTTTCCACCTCTACTAGACCCGGTGATATTCTTCTATATGAAGGACTGTGGATATAAAGGAGCAGGACATGAAGGTCTCCAGCCACAACACAGGAGAAGCCCAGACACTAACACAACCCATCCTGTCCTGCTGGCATGTTTCAGCCCTGCAGCAGAAGGGATGGCTTCGTGGCCTCGTTTTAAGAGAAGCTCTGCTAAGGGGCCCATTTCATTCAGAAGTTTAATAACATAAGGCCATTTTACAGAGACCAACCTCCACCCCGCCCCAGTCAATCCATCAGTACTCTGACACGAGATGCTTGGGGAACGTTTCGGTCTTGCAGACTTCTTGTCTCTTAATTGAGTTTCTGGAAGCAGGACATTTATATGGGCTGTCGTCCCTGCCCGAGCTCTGGTGTCTGACAACAAGCAGCAGCGGTTGGAGAGAGCTCCCACCTGCTTGCATAGAAACTGTGGGAGCTCTGTTACCTGTGAAACCTCTGCTTTTCTATCAGCTCTGGAAAAATTAACTAAATTAAAAGTTATTGAAGAAGTGCATACAGACAGAAAGACCAGTCTATATCCACAAAAGCAGAGAGTCATTTAAAGGCCTGTTTCTGTAGGAAATTAGGGTGAGAAGATGAATTAATGTATTTGTTTGTTGAACAGGAGAGAGAAAAAAAATCATACTCTGAATGTATTTTCT
This sequence comes from Oxyura jamaicensis, assembly GCF_011077185.1. Taxonomy (NCBI): domain Eukaryota; kingdom Metazoa; phylum Chordata; class Aves; order Anseriformes; family Anatidae; genus Oxyura; species Oxyura jamaicensis. Next base: position 9,474,602 of record NC_048910.1, on the reverse strand, counting down.
CTAAATTACCCCACCATAGTGAAGAGGCTCAAAGAAATGACCATCCAGTCTCAGGGGCCCTATTACACTGGGAGGAATTTAATTTCATTGTGCTTCCATAAAAATTTGCAGTGGGATCTTTAAAATCTGAATTTCGGATTGCCTTGCAAGGAGCAGAAACCAGCCGATGGCAGAGGGACGCACGGGATGCAAGCCGCAGGAGCAGCGCCTGGCTGGCAGGCTCTCAGCCGCCTCGCGGGCAGCACCAACATGTCACTTCCACACCCAACGTGAGCCACTTACGTGTTGTTCACAGCCTTTGAAAAGCTGTGTGGGGAAAGCCTGAGCCGTTCCCACAATTAGAGTAGCTACATCATTTGCTGGAAGAATTAAATGCGCTGTAGTAGCAAACCTGCAGTTGACACTCACAGGGTGCAATTGAAATCCTGCGGATTAGTAATTCTTTTGAGATCTTTGTAATCATTGGTAATAGGTAGTGAAATAAATCCACAGTTATATCCTACAGACTGCAGCTGTGCTTCTGTTAAAGCAGTATTAACTGATGGTTTTTAAATCCTTCTGCCAGCTAGAGCTGTAAGCACCAAAACTCCTGTGCAGAGGATAACTCATCCTGGGTGATGTATGCTCCTGAGCACGAAAGCGCTGGTTAATGAATAATGAAAGCACCAAGGCAGAATCACACCTCAGAGCTTCCCTCCTGCAGGAAGGTCTCTGGGGAGACCTCCCATGCAGCTCACTGCAGCAGCGGACTCAGCCATCAGCTTGCAGCTGAGACCGGCTGCGGCGAGGTATGGTCATGACAGAAAGTAAGACAAAATACTGATGCAAACCTTTATGCAGATGTACAAAGTGCTGAACTTCATCTTGTTCAGCCAAGCGAGGGGTTCATCCATCTGATTCTGGCGTTGCCCCATCAGGTCTCAGGAGTGCATGCTCATGGCCTGACTTGCTGCACAGGCGCCCAGTTAACTAAGCAAATAGGCCATTAGGAAATGAACCAACCTTGAGGGGGACAAACGGCTTTAAATTGCAGCAGAAAGAGATTTATGGACTTGTTTTCCAAGCCTAGAGAGTAATTGAAGAGGTGTCAGCCAGTTCAACACCCAGCAGCTCTGATAAGGGACAGCAGCACCTCACTGGAGACCAGCACCATACCAGTGCCCAGCCTCACCGTGGCCCCAGCCCTGGAGCAGAGACCCGGAGTGACAGTCACACCAGGAACAAAAAGCAGCTTTACTAACTCGGCATCCTTGCAGGATAAGCAGGGCACTAAGAAAGTAAAGCACAGAGAGATTAAAAAAACTCAAGAGAATTATATTAGTGGCAGACTTCAGAAAAAGAACACAGGAATCCTGGCTCTCCCTTCCTGCAGTTAGGCTTCAGGCCAACCTGCCCAAAATTTATGACCCAAGAGATGGTTTCTTGATGGCATAAAAAATCAGTGGCAAATCAGTTGCATACGTAAATTATTCTCCACTGGAGTAGGAAAGGGAAGTAAAGCAGAGGTGGCAGAAGCACATCTACCTGGGTCTCTCGTATATGTGTTATGTTTTCTTTGTTTCCATTTAGGAATCTACAAAGGACATTGCTTCCGAATCAACCACTTCCCTGAAGACAATGACTATGACCATGACAGCTCAGAGTACCTTCTCCGTAAGTTGAAAAGTAATGCCTTGTACACAGAACTAGCAGATCAACAGAGACTTGCCTGTGTGTCTCTTCTGTAGAGCCCAGTCACGGTCTTATTGCAAGGGCCTGGCCCTCGGGGACGCCCGTTTTAAGGGTTTCCTTCCTCCGTGGGAACTCACACAACTGTGGTGCCCATTCTGTTAAAATTACATGGAAGTATTTAAAATGAAAACCGCAGCTGTCATGCCCAGATTAGTGAGGATATTTTACAGAGGGAGCGTTTACCTGGTTACTGTACTAAAATTGATTCGAGGAGTGGGTTCCTGCCCATGAGGAAGCTTTTCAGCCCTTATGCAAGCCTCATCCTTTGCAGCTGCTCTGAGCTATTTCCCCATGCAGTGAAATTACTGCATTTTAGGAAGGAAGCTGAAATTCTGCAGATAACAGCAAAATCTCAATATGAATGTAGGCTGTGGTTTCTCTGCATGGGCAGCCAGCCTTTGGTGCTTTGTGCTGGTGTGAAAGCCCTCACAGAAGTTACTTCATGCACCAATCTGGTGCTTTAAATAAGGACAATTGTTCTGTCTTCCCCCTAATGACCACTCGCTCAGTTGATATGCAATGTCTTGGAACCTGAGTGTGAAACTTCATGAATCCTGCAAAATTTGAGTTAGATTTCCCCTTCCCCTTGGACGCCTTGCCTAGTTGTTTCTTTTGTACAAAAAAGCTGACCAGCAGAGCTGAAAGCAATGCCCTTTACAAGAGAAAGAAACTGCAGTTCACAAGGTGTTGGGAAGGCTTCAGGGAGCAATGAATGAGGCTGCTGGCTGAGACATCCAGCAAAGCAAAATGCTCCTCAATTACACTGCTATTAATTACCTGAAACACCACTTAGAGAACCACTCTGTCCTTCTGCTCACTTCTGGGAAACAACTTCAGGTTGCTAAGACAAGAAGAAAAAAAAAATCTCTCTGAAAGTGTCTGCTTACCAGAAAACCTGGATCTTTTTTCATCTTTACTCTTGTCAATTTAGATCAGTCGTAGTGCTTGGGTGACATGATTTCAGTGCTTGGGCGATGGCAGACTAGCAGAATATGAGCACGGCTGCATTTATCCTTCATGTAAAGCCTTGGAACTAATGTGAAATTGATGCCAAGTCAGCTTTAGGAAAGAAACATCATTAGTAAAAGGACTGCAAAGGGAAGATGAATTAAGTAGCATCTTGATAAAAGTGTATTATGCCTTCTTTATTTAGAGAAAAGATAGAATTGGGAAAAACAGTCTACAGCTGCTCAGTAAGACAAGAGATGGGTAAATTGTTTGTAAGTGTACTTGTGACTGATGATCCTAAAAGCTGTTTTCATATGTGGCTATGTGCAAGCCTTAAAAGCCAGTTGGCCCAACCCTTTATGTCTTCTGCAAAATCAGGATCCAGGCACTCCACCCTCGGAGGGGAGCTCACCCTCTATATTCTGCACAAATAAGATTCCCCCACTTTCACTTCTAGAAAGCAAACTTCTGCTTCAATTGAAATGAATACAGTTGATTTAGAGATTGCTGAAAGGTTATGTACCTAAATCAAGAATAAATGAGCTCATATGTATGTGTAATAGGGACAAAATCATTGTCTAATGAGACACAGAGGTATTCACATCCCGTTTACAGGAGACATGATGCCCTCCTTCCCATTTTTGCCCTCTGCACACCTTTGCAACCTGCTGTCCCTGTATCAGCCAGCAAGATTTTTTGCCACTCCTTGGCACCAGTCTTTGGCAGGGTAGTGGTGAGGACAACCCTTGCTGTTCACCTAAAGGAGGTAAAGGGGAAAATGTGGTTCCTGTTCAGGCAGCCCTTGCTCAGATGAAGGCACCAACCCTGTGTGCATCTTGTGTTCCTCAAACAGAGCGGGCTCTCAGCCGGCTCCGCAGATACTGAGCTAACCTAGACTCCAGATGAGTGCAAACAGATGGAGTTAGCGGAACTGAGCCCCTGTTCAAAACCCTGAAATCCCTTGATTCAAAACCCTTGAAATCAGTGAAAAAATGTCTGATTCTAGGAGGCTTCGGTCCAGGGCGTGGGTAGGAGCAGGAGTCTGGATTTTGCTCTTTTCAGGCTGCTCCCTGCAAAACCAAAGGAATGGGAGCCACGGTGACTACAGACACGTGCAAAGCTTTAACTCCTCCTGCTCAGCTCCCTCGGCCGCCTACCTCCTGCTTTCGGAGGAGAAGGAAAGCGGGAGGAGGGCCAGCGCCCGCAGCCCTGCGGGCTGAGCGGCAGAGCCCGCTGCAGTGCTTCCCCAGAGGTGTCACAGCGCAGAGAGCCACACGGCAGCCGATGCAAACAGACAGGACGGTAAACAAGGGGAAAAAAAAAAGCAGGGGAGAGAGCAAAAAAACAGATTCCCGTAATGTTTTCTGATGTGCTGTCATTTTGTTACCAGTATTGGGAAAAATATGTAAATTCCACATGGTACCTATGGGCCTCCTTTTAAATTTCAGAGCTGAAAGTCCCCATTGTGCCCAAGAGAATGCTGTATGTTTTGTTTCTCTTCACATTAATTACCTAATACAGAAAAATTATCTCTGGAGCATTTTGCTAGATGTAATACAACCCACCCCATGCATTTGGCATGTCTGGGAAGTCCCTTCTGACAGTATCAGTGAAGCATTTTAGGAAAGCCCTTTAATTTAACTAAAATCAGCATAAACAGCCTGAAGATAAAATACAGAAAACAACAACCAGAAGGAGTGGCCACAGTGGATTTTAAGCATATGCAGCCTTTTTCCATGACACCGATAGACAGTGATTTGAGGTGCCTTCATGTCGGGGAGCACAAACAAAGTCTAACATTGAATCTTTTTCTAATAATTGACTCTGAAAACTGACCCAAAAGTCAGAGAACCGTTACCCCCAACCGCATGCAGGGGTACACCCAGGGCAGCAGAATGGGCTCTTGGCCCTCATCAGGCTTTGATCAGTGACCTCACATCCTCGTTACTTGGATGTGCCAATTATTGCAAAACACTCTGTGAATAATAACGCATCTGACGGAGCTGGGTTTAGCTGCGGTCAGAACATGCCCCCTCAGTAAAGGACGCGTGCAGCGCCGTTGCCAGGTTTGGTAGGAGATGTACTTTTCTCACTGTTGCAGATCGATACAGGCACAAGCTTCCCGGGCAGGGACTGTCTTTTTGCTTTATCTTTGCACCATCCTAATGAGCCCTGGGCCTGTCGCTCAGGCTCCTGGGGGCTTTGCAGCACACACAAAAGCAATGCTGTTATTAAATGCCCAGCCCTGTCCCTCTTGCAGTCAGCAGGAGTTTTGCCACCGGTCACCAGGGGAATCGTTAGAAAGCAATTCACTAAACTGGGAATGCCACGGCCATCAAAAGTAAAATGAGAAAGCATCAGCTGTAGCATCTGGCCGTTCCTCCCTGGGAAGCGGTGCGGCTTGCGGTGCATGGCACCCGGGAAGATGGCACCCAGGAGAGGCCGCACCGCTGATGCTCCAGATGGCCTTTTTTTGGCAGTTTGCTCCTCAACGTGCACCCAGCCCTGGGGGTCCCCACATCCTCCCAGTGTGCTGTGAGGTTGGCACCCCTCCCTGACACCAGTCTCTGCCCTCCAGCCCGAGCATCCCCGCCTTGCACCGCTCCTGCTGTGCCCCCACATCTCCCTCCCAGCTTTGGGGCAACCCTGCTGCCCACAGCACTGTCCTGTACCTGATCACTTCTTCAGAAACATCCTCTCCACATGACAACATAACCCAGCTACTCTCCTTGTAACAGCATAACCCCTTTCAGGAGCTGCTACCAGGTTTTCCCCCTTGGTTTATACAGCACATTCTCCTCTCTTCTAGCGCCTTTCCTCAGTCCTTTTGTTCCCTCCCTGCTGCTTCCCTTTCCATTGTTGCCTAGTCTAGAAATGACCCGATTCTGAAAGCTGGCCCAAAGTGGTGGTTTAGGTTTTTGTGCAGGGGTTTTATAGCCCATGCTGATGAATGGACTGAAGCATACAGACTTTTAAACGACTCCACTTAGCTGTCAGGAAACTAAACACAAACATCCGGCATATACTTGTTAAAATCTCTCCCACTGAAATCTGAAAGGTTTCAAAGTCCTGAATGCTCAGCAGGAAAAGAGGGGCTGTTAGCTGTGCTCACCTTACGGGTGTACCAAGCAGCAGATCCTCTGCTGAGGCCGGCCCCAGATGTTGCAGGGTTCGCAGGCAGCCCATGAATTTTTCAGTGCCGCTCCCTGCGTGATGCTGGCACTTGCTGTCGCTTACCAGCAATGTCCTGGTGGCATCACGGCATGGCAATAACACTGGACTTTCTCCTGGAAGCTGAAAAGATTAAAGGTGTTCAATTGAGAGTAGCCCCACTACACTGACCACCCACCTCGGCTCCCAAAAACCTGCCCAGGAATGCAGAATCTGTGGTAGCTGCAGCAAAAGTCAGGGGTTTGGAGACTTTGTCATCTCTGCACTAGCACCTGAGCAGGCATCTGAAATTATTACTGTCTTGTTTTGCTTCCTATCTCCTCTGCAGGCATTGTCCGTGCCTCCAGTGTGTTCCCCATCCTGAGCACAATATTGCTGCTGCTGGGAGGGCTCTGTGTCGGGGCAGGGAGGATTTACAACAGCAAAAACAACATTATCCTCAGCGCTGGGATTCTCTTTGTTGCAGCAGGTATGTTCTCCTTGAGTCCTTAAGAAGTGCTGCCTTTTGGGGACTGAAAATGCAAAAGGGCAGCTCGGTAGAGGCAGGGACCCAAAAACACCAAGGGGCAACCAGTGCTCTGAGTCCAGCTGTAAGGAGAGGTGGAAGGACACCGCCTCACATCCACAGCTCTTCTTCCACTCCCTGAATTTCCTTCCCAAAGCCTAAATTCTTTCAGGGCGTTCTCATCACAGGTGGGCATCGCGTGATCCTGCAGCTTTACGCTGCTGATCTGCTGATATCCTAATCAGGAAATCCCGTTTGTGTTGCTCACTCCTGATGAAGGCAAGCACAAGGAAAATGAGTCAGATTGAGCTTTCAGGCTGGGCTCAAGGCTTCAAGAACGTATTCTTCCCATGGAAAAGCTCATGGGCAGGTCTCTCCCTGTATCCCTTTCCTGGAACGAGAGCATGACCAAAATCACACAAGGCACATTTCTTAAGACAGAAATGTTTTCAAAGCTCTACAATGAGAAAATTCTAGAGAAGCTTTTAGTTTTCTTGAAAAATAAATTCCAGGAAGCTAAAGCCAATAGTGTGCAGTTTGTACACTACTTAAAAGTTATTGAACATTAGATAACTAAATAAAAACCTGAATCAGGCAACTCTTATAGCCAGGACCTTTTTTTTCCTCTTACATGATGACAGATAAAAAAATCACCTATGCTAGGTGAGCATGTTTTTCACACTAGAAACATCTGAGAGAGTCAGGCACATTGTTAATAGCCTTCCCTGAAGCTCAGATTAAGCATGCTACATTCAGATGAAAATTCAACAAGGTGGAAGACAACTTATCTTGATCGAGGTGAACAGCTATAGCCCTGAGCTCAAAATGTATTTTTATTACTATTCTGAATGTTAGAAGCCCAACTAACAATATTAGAGAGCTCCCATATGTTGCTTCCTTTCCGCCATGCCAATGAAGAAATGGGGACAAATCCTGCTGAATCTTTTAGAATATTTAGACCCACACATGATGTGGGTCTATTCTTTGTTTTTGTTTTGTTTTGTTTTCAGGAATAAATGAAATAATTAGATTAATAAAAGAGTAAATAAATGTAGTGCAATTTCCTGGTCATAATCTTAGAACCATTCAGGTCCAGAAAGTAACATGGCTTGTATTTTAACTGCCCAACCACGTAACAACTGACTTCTGCTTTTCTCTCTCTAGGACTAAGTAACATCATAGGGATCATTGTCTACATATCAAGCAATGCAGGTGACCCAAGTGACAAGCGAGATGAGGACAAAAAGAACCATTACAACTATGGTTGGTCTTTTTATTTTGGAGCCTTGTCTTTTATCGTGGCTGAAACCATAGGTGTTCTGGCTGTGAACATTTATATTGAGAAGAACAAAGAGCTGAGATTTAAGACCAAGAGGGAATTCCTTAAGACTTCTTCCAGTTCTCCTTACGCCAGGATGCCAAGTTACAGGTACAGGAGGCGGAGGTCCAGATCCAGTTCTCGATCTACAGAGCCTTCTCCATCTAGGGACATTTCTCCGGTTGGCATGAAGATAGCAAGCACCATTCCCATGAATGAAATTTCCATGTACACCCTTTCCAGAGAGCCCTTGAAGGTTACCACGGCTGCCAGCTACAATGCAGACCAAGAAGCCAGTTTTCTGCAGGTTCACAACTTCCTTCAGAAGGAATTTAAGGAAGGACTCCACGTCAATATGGTCAACAGGAGAACAACACCTGTTTGAAGTACCTTCACTCCTCGTGCTTTCTGAAGAATTATCAAAACAGAACAGATCTGTCATGAAAGAGAAGGAGCGATGTGAAAATACCCTCTCACCTCTTTAATTGTGGCATGTGTTGAGGCAGCAAGTGGGGAACCTCTGGACCAACATAAAGATGTTACACGCTTGTAGCTTTTTTTGAAGCTATTTGGAGTTTGTTTCTTTCAGTTCTTGGTGTCACGAGATGAAGGTAGTTCATGTCCCTGCACTTTTGTAGTGTGTACAAAGTCTTGGAGAAACTGCGAAGGACTTGCCACCGGTGTGTTTAAAGGATTACAGAAGAATTGCTGTACGATTTTTTTTTTCTAAATTGAGATCCCTTACTACAAACTTGCAACTATAATTTATAACCAAGCCCAAGGATGAATACGAACTACTCCTCAAGTAATCCACTTCCGTTTGACACAGCGTAAGCTTTGCCTCTTTCCAAAAACAAACAAACAAAAAAGAAGATTATTTTTGAAGGCAACACAGTCTAAAACTGATCTGTGCTACTGAAACTGCAAAGCATCCGTGTGCTGAGTGTTACGGACTCCCTGACGGGGCAGTAAGGGTCTCCTGCCTGGGGGTGGAGTGTGTCCCTCGGGGCAGCGCGGGTGGGGAGGCGAGGGTGGGTGCAGCGCGAAACGCCTAGCAAGGGAAGGATTAAAGTAGGTGGGACTTGAGCATATTTGCAAACATCATTTCTTGCCTAACATTTAGAAAACTTGAATTCTCATTCCGACTAGCCCTAGTGCCTGATCCGGCGAGGTGCTGAGTGCTGTCTGTCAGGAGCAGGCCCCTATAGACTGCTTACAGCCAGGGCGAGGAGCAGAGCTGAGCCAGGGCAGCCCGTGCAGGCGCAGCGCCGGTTCCCTGCGACTGCATCCCCGATTTCCTTACTGCTTCACAAGTGCAACACTAACGCTACTGGAAACTAAGATACATGAGCAATGTGTGTAAGAAGATGAGAAGCTAATACGTTTGGACTAGCAAAACTTCCTGCAGCAACGGGAACTGAGCGTTAACAGAATGGATGACGACTTTGTATTTTTTAAAGTAGAACAAAAATAATCACCGTTTATGAGATATTTATTAAACTCTTTTTATTATGAATAAGTGCCGCATGGTGCAAGGTATAGTTGCTTTTAGATGGAAATGATGGTTCAGCCTAATTTAATTTATTTTGTAATGATGAATCTACTTACGTGCAGAGAGCCCACAGGAAACTCTATGCATCACCTAAGGGGGAGACTGATTTGCACCCTTTGCTTCTGTATGTTTCTAAAAGGGTCTGAAATCTTTTTTTTCTTTTAAATTTCTGCTTTCATTTTTACATTAAGGCTTGGATTCTCAAAGCTCAAGGGCCTGACTTAAGGTAGTTTAATTTGACAGTACTCATTCATTTTAGTGACCACTCAACCAAGCCATATGAGAATGAGGTGCCCGATTCCCCTTCAATGAATTAGGGGCAATGAGAGAGGAGCATCCAGCTCCTGTAGGTTCCTTTGAATATCCCTGTCATTTTTTTGTCCTGAAAAACTTTGCTACCAGAAGACTAGAAATGTGGTGACAAGGAAAAAGCATGGTTTGGAAAGCTGATGCTGGGAGATACCAGCCAAACTGTTAAAAACCTCTTTAGTCTTAATTCACCCTGCAGTGGCAGCAGCGTCACAACGCAGTGGTGGTTTGGATGTGAGGCTTTCAGCCGGTGGAACCAAGTCCTCCAGCGAAACCCTGGAGGAGCTGCCTTAACATCCCCAAAAGATGAGCCTCTCCCTCCCAAGTAACCCCTGCTTAGCCCTCTCTCCTTGCAAGAACCAAGACACAATTCTCAATTTTAAGTGAAAGTCTTCCCCTAGTAGCTGTTTTGGTTGTTTTTGCCCTCCGCTTGGCAGAGTGGCAGCATTCCTTTGGCAAACCATCCAGCGGAGGGGGGCTGGAGCCTTCATCCTCGCTTGGTAAGAATTTCCATTCAGGTTAAAACTCTGCTGGGATCCTTTTTCAGACCTCTGAACTCTGAGAGCTAATGCGAATGGAGCAATGGGAACTATTTAAGAGTAGAAAATGTTGTGCTACTTTCTGTATCAACACACTATGAAGAAAGATATTACACAAGCTTTTTAAAAAAAAATCAAACAGAGGCAGATGAGAAAACTGTTTTTTACCTACTTTTCGGCTAGGACAACGTAAAAGAATTCTAAAATTATTAAAGTTCTTGATGAAAGGTTTTTTTTACAAGAATCTTTATGCTTTCAAACAATAAATTATTTCCTACTTTTGGAGACTTCGTAATATTAAAATACTTTGATTAGCTATGATAGAAGTAGAAGTTTGCAATGAAAAAACCTTCTGTCTCATTAGTGTGTCATACTAAGTGCTAATTAATTTACATCTAATTATAGTCAATGTATTTTTCAAGTGCAATTTCCCAGAACTATTTGTTTCCCACTGTGTTAATAAACTAATAGTTAGAAATAAGTCCTCATCCGTGTTTACTGTAATTAAGAATAAAACCATTCCCTTTAAAACCAGGAGCTAGACATAGGCTGTTTTTTCTAAACTCATGTCCATTGAAGCGAAAGTGGATGGTGTGAGGTTTGCTTTGCGCCCTGACTTTGTTCTTTGAGTCACCATTTGCCAGTGGATGTGTTTAAAACCGCTCAGAGCAGGACAGTGCTCCCAGGGTGGTGCTGGACACACGGCCCGGGCAGGGAGCAAGGGCACTGGGGGTAATGGGGAGCAGGACGTGTGGCCTGGGGAGGATGGGGGCTGTGATTTAATGTCCCAAAAGTTACAGTCTCTGTCAAACTGCAGCACGCTGTTATTTCTTATAACAACTAGAGTTAAAAAAAAAAAAAAAAAAAAAAATCCAAAACTCACTTTTCCTGTAGAAAACTTTGGTCCTGACAAAGCTGAAAAATCTGCAGTATTCCTGATGTGAAGAGTAGTGACGTATCTGAAAGGAATAGGATTGTTCTTGAAATCACAGTGACAGTTTACAAAAAAAAATCTGCTATTCCTGCACATCTCTTTGTTCGTCCCTGGACAGCATCTAACACAAACTAGCCCCAGTTTCTCCATAAGGCCAACAGATATCATCATATCGTTAACAATATCGGTCTTTTGGTAATAGCCTATAACACGCTGTAACAGCAGACCTAAGAAGAAATGCTATTGGATCAGATTCCATTTTCTACAAAAAAAAGTTTCAGGTATACAGTCAGCCCTCTCTTCCTGGTTTCTTATACAGAATAGGAGTAAGACAAGAAACGCTTCATATGCCCATTGAATTAACAATAAACTATTTTTATATTTCCTTTCCTTTCTGTATGGATCACATATCCACAAGGGCTAATATATCACGTCCCTTGAGGTTACATTTCTGTCTGCAGTTCTAAAGTGTTATTGCCACTGTGCTTCAGTTCTGCTGGTGTAATCACAACCGTGTATAATGTACTTAATCCTTACTTTTTAAATAAACCATTTTAAATGTATTTGGGTTTGTGTGGAGAAAGGTATCTAGATTTTTAACTTCCAGATCCTCCAAGCTGAGCTATCTGTGTTTATTTTTTCACATTTCTATCTAGTTTGATTGCAGCTGGTTAGTGTTACTGGGAGAATATGAGATAAAACAATACTCTTGTGGTCCCACAGACCAAGGAATCTCCAGAGTAAGCTACCACAGCATTTCCAGGCATTTGGGTAGGAAACCCAGAAAAAAAGCTTCTAGTTTCCAGCTTAAGCATGGCCCAGATGAGACACACTCTGGTTTAGGTGCCTGCTAGGTGTCTCCTTCAAATACTTCTTTTAACTTTTCTTTCCCATTTCCTACACCTCCAGACTAGAAGAAGGCAGCGTGTGTGCCTGTGTCCGCCTGACCTGTGGCACGACCTGCCCAGACGCCTCCACACCCAGACCTGGAGCCACTGAAAGCTCAGAAAGAAGGGGGATTTAACAAAGAGCGATGCTGTTTGAGGGGGAAGCAAAGGAGTCCTAGTGGCTCCGGAAACTGGAAGAAAAAGAGGCCAGCGAGGAGGATGTGCCATTTCCTGATGAGAAAACGAACTGACATGGGAGGTGCTGAAAATAAAACAGACCTAAGAGTGCTCTGCACCTGTCTGCAGGGCAGCTCATCTTACGGCTTCACCAGAGCCACCGACCAAAAAGGCGATCGCTACCAAAAGAGACCAAGCCCGCAGGGAGGCCACGGCCAGCCCCACGCTTGGTGGGACCCATGCTGCTGAGATGCTCGGCTGGCAGATGGGCAGGGGGCTGCTTTTTTGTATGGCAAAGCAAAACACACACAGGTTTTCCTCTTTCCTTCTGTGAAGAAAGGATTTCAGCCCCAGATTTGCTGAAAATGCATTTGAGCTGAGCACATGCCCAATCTGCTCCACCCTGGGTCATTCTCACCTGTTAAGGGTCTTCTTGCTCTGCAAGGGGGCTGCAGGATTCGGTTAGGCTGGTTATGGGAAGCAGCGAGGTTGGCCTGGAAGAAACACAGAAATGTGCAAATGTTGGGGAATGGAGCCAAGTCAATGCCTCTGCCGGGGATAAAACAATGCAGTGACTGGTCTTGGGACACTTCATTTAGCATTTTCTCCAGTGGAGAAACACAACCAACCATGCCTCTCTTGCTTGCTGCTGCTAAAGTGCCACTAATTACAACCCCCCCCTGCTTCCCAACAGGTCCTCATTAATACTCTGTTCATATTTCATGTGATACAGATTTCTGAATGTGAATACTCACCAGCTGAGGCAGGGAGACTGCAGGAGCTGCTCCTCGGGGATGCTGTACCGCTGTCTTCTGGGTGTGCAGACAGCCCTGGGGGCCTCCTGTAGCCTTCTGCTCCTCTGGAAATCAGTTTTGCCAGACATTTTTGCCAGAATTCCCCCATGAGTGTGGGGAGAACAGATCCTGTGGATGCACAACCCCACAAGAGAAACCCCTGGGTTTCTCTCCTAGGGATGGGCGGCAGCAGGTCGCCCTTTTGGGCTGGGGACATTTCTCTTTAGCTGCAGTGATGTGAAGTGTCTGTCTTTTGCACTGAAGCTCTTCCAGAATTGCTCACACTCACTTTCATTTTAGTTGTTTCCTTTAGGAAATTCAAACAAACAAACAAATAAATAAATAAAATTAAAATTAAAAGCAAACCCTGAGGAACTTTTTCTGGTCAAGATACCTGAACAACAGCAGAAAGCGTGATCCTTGGCAACACTGGAAGAGACACAAAAACCTGCACCAACAAAAAAATTGAGTTCCCACCCCTGCAGTCCTTGTAGGTTGTAATTAATCTAAAGCACAGTCATTAGCACTTGCTTCCTCAGCATCCAAAGCCTTGCTTTGTGCCCACATTTGCAAACACTTTCCCATACTCAGCTTGCAGAGGACCAGTGGAGTTGGCAGCACCAATGAAGTGGAGTCAGGATGCGGCTCCCAGGATGGACTGACACCTAGTGAAATTCAACAAGGGACTACTTCAAAAGAAAAGGTAATACATTTTTTTATGCATTCCTTTTCTATTTTAAAGTCTGTTCCCTTTAGGCTTTTCTAGTTTCATGTGACCTCTTGGCTGTGGTTCAGGAAATAGAAATGCAAGCCTCTAATATTTCTCTCTGTGTGACATCATAATATTTTTATGCCTCAGAAAGCACAGTGCCATCAACCACTTGAAACACAATTCCTTCAGCCAGGGGGTAGTGTATTGAATGTGTACAACCAGCTCTGGAGTGTCCACTTTTGGAGCAGAACCAGCCTTCCTCTGGCTGCTGCAGCTAATGCAACCCGTTGCACAGCACAGGGCCCCACCAGCTGTTTGCACATCAGCGGTGACGTTCAGCTGATCCCAAAGGAAATAACCCCAGGGAAAATTGCCATTGTTGTCATGCCCTGCAGAGAGCTGCTTGCTGAGAAAAATTAAGTGCCAGGGGCTGTGTGGGAGTCAGGTAACGGAGAAGGGCTCTCAGCACCTTGTAATTGCCCTCCTTTTGGTGGCACTGTTCAGTGCTGCAGCCCTGCCACTTCCCCAAAATCAGCCTGTTACTTCCAGTATAAAGCAGGCTTTGGGAATCAGCACAAATGGCCCATTATTTTTTATTTTCTCCCCTTTTACCACACTCACCTTTCACCATTCACTCATTGCTTTGGATTGTCCTCGTCAATTTGAGCTCGCGCCTCTGCACCTGTATTTTGACCTCAAATTGGGGTGTTCATAAAACAGCACTCGAGCAGCTTTGACATTATCTTGACATGATAACATGATATTTGCAGATTTCCACTGACATTTTTTAACCATTGTTTTGACATTCAGGTACTGTCACTCTCATCAGTTTGACATTGCAATTGTAATGTCACCTCCACAATAGCCTTTGCATTGACTTTATCATCAAATTAGTTTTATAATCACCTGGAATATCAAAGCGAAGGAGAGAGATTGGGTCCAAGCACATCTGGGTCCCAGGGAACAGGAGTCTCTCCTAAAAACAGGCAAGGATGTGCTGGGCAGCCACTGGAGTTGCTTTACATATTGAGGAAAACCTGGAATGTGGGAAAGCAAGCACTTGAAAGATTTGGTATTAGAAAAAAACATGTAAAGGGAATAAATAGAAAACAACAATAAAAATGAACTGCAAAAAATAGCAAAAGTTGCTAGCTTCACCTCTGTGCAAATTTGCAGGGTTTTATTTCTGTTGCAGCCTACCCTGCACGGGTACAGCCGAGGGTTGCTGTCGGAAAGGGTTTTTTCAGTTTGCGGTCTGGAGCTGACTGGTCAGGGCAAGGCGAACCCTACAGGGAAGGGGGAGCCCTGGGGACAGTGCAGTCCTGGGAGATGCAGAAGAAATGTGAAATCAAATCAATTCTGTCAACAGTTCCTAGGGAAAAAAAAAAAAAAAAAAAAAAAAAAAAAAAAAAAAAAAAAAAAAAAGGAGGGAGGAATGCCAAATCATTTTGTTTCAATGTTCTCAAATGAAAAATCTTTCACTTAAATTGATGAAATATGTTCTTGTGATATAGAATCAGAGAATCATACAACGGTTTGGGCTGCACGGGACCTTTAAATATCATCTAGTTCCACCCCCCCCCGCCGTGGGGATAACATCTCATATTATATAATATATACATGTTATAATATACATGTTATAATATACATTATAAAATATATATATACACATTATAATATTTCAGGAGTTGAACCTTAAATATAACAAGAGCAGGGTATAAAACCTTTAGCTCCTTCTGAAGGGAACCAAAACACGCTCCTCCAGACCACTCAGAATACCTTAGGTTAATTCAAATTTAAATGTGATTAAAAACAAACAATACAATGAATAAGTTAGCTTATTTTGCCGCGTTCTTTATGCTCTGCCCTTGTGCCAGTGGCTCAGCTCCAGGCAGACGCCCAGCTCCAAACCTCTCCGTGCAGGAATGGCCACAGTCTGCAGGCGCGCGCAGGCGGTTTGTGGGCTCTGGCTCTGTTATTAAGCTATTTAGGATCAGACTGAACTCAGTCCCAACGCTATTATAAACACAGATGTTTTAGAACCTAGCTGAAAAGTTAATCATCCTATCAATGCCTATTTCTGGGCATGCTGCAAGTCAGCAGATTAGAGCCTTTTAGCAGCAGCGGTAGCGACTCTGGAGGAGCACCCGCCTGGTCGTGGGAATCCAAAACAAATGCGGGACGGGACAGAAAGCTGAGCTTTCCTCGTTACGTGCATTAATAGCCTCCTGGCTGGGGCGGCTGACACAGCCCAGCAGCTGGGGCTGACATTTGCGAAGGCTCAGACGTGCCAGCACTTCGGGAGCCCTCGCAGGGCTGCTGCGGGCAAGCAGAGCGGCCCCAACCCCGGTGGTACGGCCCGGGAGTGGTGGTCCCAGGAGCCCTGGCCTGAGGCGGGATGGACGACAGCAAGTCCCTGAAGGTGCGGCTGACCTTCTGCGTGCTGCTGGTGGGCATCTCGCTGCTCTTCGCGGCCGTAGTGACTGACCACTGGGCTGTGCTGAGCCCCAAAGTGGAGAATTACAATGCCACCTGCGAAGCGGCTCATTTCGGGCTATGGCGACTCTGCAAAAAACAGATTTATGTGCAGCAGCAAGGTCCCAAAGAGAAGGGCTGCGGGCCCATAAGTCTGCCAGGAGGTACGTACAGCCCCCCACCCATGCACGGGACGTCCCACCAGGCTTTGCTTAGGAGGCTGCAGGACGGGGTGGAAACAAAATACATCCCATGTCCCCGTGGCTCGCAGTCTGGCACCAGGCTGCATGCTGCTCTGCTCTTGTGCTGGGCTGTGGGTGCACCTCGCTTCCCTCCCTCTCGTTGTACCTCTGCATGGTGCTGCCTTGCACGTACGTCTGCAGCGGTCTTTGAGTCATCGGCTCCTGTGCAGTGACAGGGGAGGGTAGAAGGGGAAAAGGATCAGACACGGTGGAAATCAGAGTGGAATCGGGATGGAGGAAATTTCACTGACATCAGCGGTGGGTATCACAGCACCCAGGCATGCTGATGGCAGCGGGCAAGAGCTTTAGCAGAAAGAGGATTTACAGGAGTGGCTCTAACAGACATAGCTGGGTCCTTAGGATTTCCTGATCCCTACATCCTTGAAGCCTGATCACAGGCAGCAATAGCTTGCCCCTGAGCTATTTCAATAACAACCATTTCTCAGGGCAGGGAGGAACAGAGAGCTCCGGTACTCATTGCCAACTTCCAAAAAGTCACAAACTGAGTTTGAAACAATCCCTCATCAGCTTGCTGCACCCAGGACCCACAGGGGTGGATCCCTTTCTCCATGGGTTGGAGGTTGGACTCGATGATCTTGGGGTCTCTTCCAGCCTGGAAATTCTGTGATTCTGTGATTCTATGATCTCCCAGAGCAGCCGATGGGGACCGGCTCGGCTGCTTTCCGGGAAGCCGATGGCATTCCCCTGGTAAAAGCAGCTCGCTACGTGCACGGATCGCAAAGTCAGCACCGCTCGCACCACGTGCACCAACACACCCCATCCGTGACCGAGCCGCGCTGCTGTTTTAGAAGGCTAATAGGGAACTGGACTCTTTCCAGAACAGAAATAACAGGACTGCCTTCACACTAGCCTCGCTGCTGGAAATAAAATATATATATTAGCACATGCTTGAAAATTTCCTGCGAAAAAACCTTGCTGCCTGTGCTTGCTGAATGTTACCACGATTCTTTACCTATTTGGCCAAATTATGTATTGTGGAGAGAGGAGCTCAGCTGCTGCATTCAGAGCTGCCTCTAACCAAATTTGGGAGTGTGTCATCCGTGTGCTTGATGTCTCTCGCGTAGGTACTTACGCGCCTGGAAACATCTTCTGCCTTTCCTCGCATGGGGAGCAGAACTCCCACAAAAGGAAAATCATAGAAATTGGTTGATAAACACCCAAAGTGCACAACTGCAGGGTAAATATAAAGCTCATAAATATCCAGCTGTCTCCAAAAAGCAGCTTTGCAGCCAGGGCAGCATGAAAGCAGCTCCTGGCTTTGACAGACATCAGCATGTGCTCTCAGTGGCATGGGTCGCGTCCCGGCACTGCCTTTCTGCCGGGCACCACAAACAAACCTCTGCTTATGGACAGGCTGAGCCCACTGCAGACAGGCTGGAGTGTTTTCTCAGTTTTAAAGATATTTTGGAATTGAGATGATGTCCTGTGTCATAAGCAGTATCCGAGGCTTGAAAGGGCATTGCTGTTGTAAAGTAGTTTTAATCCCCATTTTGCTCAGGTGGAACACCCAGCATGGGGAGGTGGGGAGTTCGTGGTCCACATGGGTCAGGGCTGCTAAATGCCGCCGCGCCCGCATGGTACACATTGGATTGATTTCACACTTCTGGGAAGAGATGTCAGCAGGGAGACACCATGGCTGCGAAACCTGCAGTGGTCAAGAAAATGTGAATGAACCACCGGGGAGCAGAGGAGATGTGGATATTTGTTTTCCTGAAAATTGTGAGATGTAGTCAGACATCACTGCCAGGAATGGAAAAGAAACATCAGAATTTATCACTGCGTTAATAACCATTTACCAGTCACTCCCTGAGAAGGAAATGGATGGCACGATTAGCATTATTTATTAGGTTTTGAGCTCAGCACAGTGCAAAATGTGCAGGATGCATTGGTTTGCAGCCCACAAAGCAGATCTTTGATTTAGGCAGAGCTTTTAAATTTTACAGCGCTCTTGCGAGGATGCTGACAAATTGGATAAGGTTCAGTGTCCTGCTGTAAGAAATAAAAGGACCAGGGGGATGGCCATTAAAACTGGGAAAATTCAGACAAATACTGTGGCCAGTGGCCCACTGGGGCACTTTACCACTGAGTAGGACATGGTTCGCATCCACTGCCAGGTGCTCCAGTGTAAGAGTTGTCCTAAAAGGCATGTTCCTGTGCGGCAGCGGGGATGTTCTATAGCCAAGTGTGCTGCAGGCAGGTTAAAGAGGACCTTGTGAGTATGGGAACAGGGGCTCGGGGAGATGGAGACAGAGAGGAAAAGAACTAGAAAAAACTGGCTATCAGCAGGGCTGTCTTGTTCCCCATGTCCATACAAGGAACTCTCTTTGCAAGACTGGTATGAAGTTAAACCATCCCCAGACTCTGTGTTTCATAGCCCTTCCCCAGGTCAGCTGGGGAAGCTCGGAGCCCAAGGCCTCCCCCTCTGCTGCTCAGCCCCCACCTTGACACCTCCTCCAAGCACAGCAGCAGGTCCTGCCCCCAGGCTTACCAGAGGTGGGAACCTCGGATTAAAAGCATCATCACTCATCCCGGATTTTCTCGCCATCCAGCATGCCACAACAATGCTCGTGTTCATCTCAGATTCAGGAGCAAGGTGTCCTCCAGCCCCTTCCCAGCCCATCACTCTGACACTGACGGGTGGCAGCTCCCACCTGGAAACCCTGCAGGCCCCAGATATCCCATGGCCTCTGCCTGTTCTTCCAGCAGGAGGCTCAGCAGTAGTTCTGTGCTGTTGCATTTCTGCTGTATCTCGTGGCTGCAGTAGGTGCCATCCAGCCCTGTGGTGGTGAGCAGCAGGAGAGGCAGGCCCTGCGTGAATAGGGGAATGATGAATTGTCCCATTTGCCCCTGCACAGTGGTCATCCAGGAGTGATGGATCTGAAGGGAAGGGGCCAGGAGGGCTGTAAGGGCAGGTGACCTGGAACGGGGAGGACAGCGTGTGATACACCACACGTTGTGTCCCTGCAGTTCACCATGGCCTTAATGACTGCTGAGCTCCTGGGCTGGTCACATCAGCACACGGAGGTGACCCCGTGGCAGAGAGAATGCGATTAGGGGTGGAGAGAAACAAAGATCGCCACAAAATTTTCATCCATTATAAAACCTATTTTAAATCCTATCCATTATGTAAATGTGCTGTGACACAAATGGGCTTTTCTCTAATTCATGATGGCACCAGAGAGGGATTGAAGTGCCTTGAATAATAGGGAACCTTGTTGATATAGATATTCCCAGCTCAGCAGAGCACCAAAAGTGTCTTTAAACTGAAAACAATTTATCACTTCACCAAAAGCAATCTGGCTATATTTTCCCACAGCATTTTCCAAAAGCACCTTCCCTAGAGCTAACCCACTTATATGATAGCCGCATTGATCACACCTTTGCAGAGCTGTGCTGTCAGCCACAAGACACAGGGCTGCCAACAATCTCTCTCTCTCAAAGAGATTTCCATGTGCCCCCCTCTGCTGAGCCTTTGCAGACTGGAGGGCAGACGGGGCTCTACTGGTTCACCTCGCACGGCCACACATGCTGCGTCCCCCATCACACCATCACTGATGGCTTCAGCTTGGGCTTTGGATAATCAGCATGCTTGGGACTTCCTTTGACATCAGCCATTTCAGAGAGTTAATTAAAAGCCAAAGCAGTCAATCCAAGATGAAGTGTCCTGGTTTCATCCCACCTCCTTCCCTTTTAGCACAGGAAGCAAAGGATCACCAAACCGAGGTCACCAGCCTGGACGCTCAGCCACAGCCACCACTCAGGCACTGGCAGAGGTGCACAGCCTCCATACAGCCTCTAGTCTGAGCCTCAAAATTTGCAATTTTAGATACTGAGCTCTGAGTTCAACTACGTTTCCTCCAGTCATTTGCAGAGTTAATAAAGAACAGGTCAGGAGATGCCAGAGCTGAACATTAACCTAATCTCCAGCAAGGAGAAGCTGCAGGTGAAATAAAAGTCAGCTTTGAAAATTAAGTAGACAGCAGCATCTCAGAGGAATCTTTCACTAATGGGCCCAAAAACACTGCTTTAGAATTGCCCTGTCTCCTGGGAAAGAGAAAGTAAGTCTTCCTTGAATGAGTAACTCTGAAATCTGCCATTTACATGACAGAAGAAAGAAAAAAGAAAGAAAGAAAAAAAAAAAAAAAAAAAAAAAACCACCAGGTAACATACAGTGCTCTGGTATCTTCTTGCCATGAGGAATTAATGCTGTAAATAAGCAACAGATGCTCTTTGTGCCCTCCAGGCAGAGGCCCACAGCACATCCTGCACCCGGGGCCTTGCTCAGGATCAGGCCACGGCTGCAGCCCGTGCTGGGGCAGCACAGTGGGGACATCGGGCAGGACCACAGAGTCCTCGCAGATTTCCTCCCAGCACCTCCTGGAAGTTAGCACTAGCTCTGTTATTTAACAGACAGGAGATGCTGGTACTAACGGTGGCCCCTTGCACACATAGGGTGGGTATTTCGAGCAATCCTGGCACGACCCCCCTGTCTTGTGAGAGTCAAACCAGAGGGTGCAGGAGCGGTGCTGGGCGGTGCTGAGCAGGCCCTCTGCAGTCCAGCTCGGCCGAATAGTGCAATCAGAGCTGGCGCCGCACAGCGTGACTCCGTGATTGCCCAGCTCCAGCCAAATTCTTTGTGAGCAACTGTTCTCCCAGCCCCGCGCCCCTCCAAGTTTTCAATTAAAGAGGTTATAAATAGCCAGGACACACTTCACCCTCACCCCGCTGCTGCCAAAGCTTCGAGTCAATAAGCGGTGGCCAGACACTTCCCCATCCCACTGGGATCCTGAAAGCAGAGCTGGCTCTGTCCATGCAGAAATGCACTTTGCAGCATGGTTGAGACAGGAGCCCAGATGTCAGAAGGGACCATTGGAGGTCATCTGGCCCAACCCCAGCTCAAGCGGGATCACCTGGACCAAGCTGGCCAGGACCTCGTCCAGATGGCTTTTGAGTATCTCCAAGGCACCCCAGCCAATGGAACTTTATACACCCAGCCCTGAGCTGCCCTGCCATACCGAGTCTTTCAAAACAGCCCAAGTTCCGTATGCCAAGCATTTTGTTCCTGCCTGTGTCTTTCTTGAGAAAGCAGGTGGAGAAAGCAAAAGCCAGGGAGAAGCTTCATTCCTCTAATTTCAAGCCTTAAGATTTTCTTGACTAGATTATAACTGTTCTTCTACTTGTATCCATCTAACTGAAATAGTATTTCTCCTGCATGTTTGCATCTACCCCAAAATTCCATGTATGTAGACACAGCAAGAACATCTGCTCTCTTGTTGAATCTCACTAGGCTGAGTATTAAACCACCTTGTGGCTGTTGGGAGACTCAGCTTCCAGCTTGCCTCCACCCTATATGCCCCCATTCCACTACCTCAATCCCAGTTCATCTTCTAACTCCTCTATAAATACCCCATGTACCCAGCAGCATGCTCACATAAAGTCCAGCTGAGGAAAATCCAGTAAGTTCCCACTAACTCCACTATCATCAAATTAACTTAGCAGACTGCTCTGATGAGAGCAAACTTTGGTGAAGCCACATTTGTGAGAGCCTCTTTTGCCTTGACTCGTATGGTCTTCCCTTTCCTTTTGTCTGCAGATTCAGATAACTTTTGTCTTTACGGTCTGACAGCCAAAAATAGCCCTTATAGTAAAACACCATCTGCTCTGCTACACTGCAGCATCCTCACCTCTGGGACCCCCGTGGTGTAGTGACCCCCCCATGCAGCAAACTGCATACATATATCCCTGCCAGTCGCTGCCATGCAGGGCCTACAGGCTGGAGAAGGGAAGGAGAGGGAGGGAGAAGGTGGATGGGAACACTTCACCCCCCCTGTTTGGAACCCAGGCTGATCACGGGAGTGGTGACCCTCCTACGGCAGGCGCTGCTCTGGAGCAGGAGGGCAGTGACAAGGGGAGGTGAGCGGAGATGCCAGCTCTGCTGCAGGCACGGCAGGTCTCATCACCAGGAAACAGCCACAGAAAGGCAGGGATGAGTGATGGCCAAAAGAATGAGAAAAATTATCGGTAATTCATGCTTTAAATAGAAGAGCAATCAGTGTGCAAAGCTCTTGGAGGAAGAGGCTTACAAAAGGCAGCAGAGGCCGTGCCCGTGCCAGAGCGGGTTGCCTGGCAGGCACGTGCCACTTGTCTGCTCCTGAATAAAACAGAGCCAGCTCGGATTTCTCTGTCACCATCCCCTCCGCTCAGCCTTGGCGGGTTGGGGTTCAGCTGAAGCAGAATGACTGACACAACATGTCAAGCAAAGTGGAGGTATTAGAGGAAGCTGTCAAACTGGCAGCTTGACTCCGCATCGTTCTTTTGTGGGAAATGTTCCCAAGAGGACACCCGGGGAAGCACAACTGTCAGGGCCATTTAAGCACCCCCCGAAGTGTTCTGATAGATCAAGGCCCAAATCCTTGAGATCGGTCTCCTGCTGCTATTCTTGCTCTTAAAAAAGGCATTTGCTGAATGTCTGCAGCAGAAATGAGATCCCATTAGTCCCTACCCTAAAAACACTGTGAGTCCGATATATTAGTAAAAAGCAAAACCCATTTTACTGTGTTTTATTAGAGGTTTCCAAGAGCACAACATTAAATTTCCTTTTCTCTTTCAGAACAAACCTGCTCCTACTTCAAGCACTTTACTCCAGGAGAGAGCTCGGAGATATTTGAAGTAACCACCCAGAAAGGTAAGAATCATCCTGAAAACTTTTTCCTGCCATTGCACGAACTGGGGTGCACACAAGATGTAAGGTAATAGGGTACCTGAAACGAGGGCTCAATTCTGGCTTCACTGAAAGCAGTAGAGGAATTTCTATCAGACACCATCACAAACGCTGCAAAATGTCTTGCCAGCATAAAACATCACATCAGCAGTGTCTGTGACATTCCAAGACTCTACCATAGAAGGAAGAAGAGGTTAATAAAATCTAAATAAATAAACCTCACCCCAAGCAGAGTCTTGACCCTGAAAAGAAGTAGAGAGGCTCTGTGAAGACCATTAGGACTTTTATACTTGATATTGATTTTGTATGAAAGTCATGTGAAAGCCAGAGTGCTCAATGGAAGGAAGGAACAGAGATCCTATAAAGACATATACAGTCAGTGTTTACACAGCATGGATTTTGAAAACAGCCTTTCACAGACCAATTTCACATTTCTAATAATTCCCTGATAAAGCCAAATATTTTTAGCATTCATCTAGCAGGCACTGCTCTCTTTCTTGCCCTTTCATTAAGAAGAAATTCCTTTCCACTTTGCCACACAACTTAGTGTGGAGTAAAGGAGCGGATGATTACATTACACATGTTAACCAATGTGCTTTGTTTCCAGTAGAAATGATAATGGTAGAAAAGCCTGCATATGGCTTTCTGAAAAAGCAATTGCCTAAAACAGGAAAGCCTGGGATTTTTACATTAATAGAAGAGCATATACCTTGGCTACTTGCTCTTGTTTATTGATTTACTATTAGATCCAGCCATCTGATCTTAAAAATGTATCTGATGCCTTCTTTGTTATTTCAGAAAAAAAACATCAGGAATAACTTTTTTTCTTTAAAGTAAAAGAAAAAGCTTAAGCTACGGCAAATGATTTTACATTGAAGCTAACTGTTTCGGGCAGTTCTAGCACATAGTAAAGAAAACCAAAAAGAGAAACTTCAAAGAAATTATAGTAAAATAGTGGTATGAAAAGCAAAGAGAACAAAGAGTGATATGCTTTCCCTTTCACAGAAATAGCTCCATTTTGATGGGAGCTAATTAGTAACAGGCAAAAAGATTCGTCATGATTTTGCCTGGAAGACACATTTTTTAAATGGCCTGAAAGGTAAATATCATCAGATACTGTGATATTCATGCATGGCTACATGTGCTAAATCTTAAACTGATCTGAAAATGAATGCAATACGTAAATGAAGGCCTGAACTATTTAATTAGTGATTCTTCCCTTCCATCCAGGCACTGAACTGTGCCTCGGCTGGGTGAAGTGTCTACCATCTTATCTGGTTTAGGAAAAAAGCAGGATATTTTATGGAGGGTTTAATCCTATGCCCTGAAGAGGCTGAGTTTTCATAGAGCTGGAATTCATTGTCTTAAAGATAAAAAAACATATATATATATATATATATATATATATATATATATAAAAAAAAAAAAAAAAGCCGTGCAAACAGTTCACCTCTAGCCTCCTGCCTCAGTTTCCTGCTCAGATTTTGAGCCCTCTGGAGCACACAAACGTCCTGCATTGGTACAGCATCAGCACTGGGCACAGGGGCCTTGTTGAGGCCCTGCAGTACAGACCTAGCACAAAAATAGCACAGAGCTGCTTATTTACTCTGAGAGCAGAGTGTGGAGTGATGGAAGAAATGAGAGTGTGGAGCCCAGAAGCCTTCAGCAATAACATCTATGCAGCAGAGCTAAAACGGCTCCAGTCCAGAGCTTCTTCAGGCTAACACAGGTGCCAGTTGGTCTTTCAGTAACTGTTAATAAAATGATTTTCCCCTCTTCTGTTTTTATATCATTTGCATTCCAAAGATACGTGGCCAATACTTCCCCCTGCTTTTCTTTTAGGGAAATACTGGATTCATCAGAGCCCCCTCCCTGCAGCATCAGGACCTATTTTTCTCTGAGTGACCTACTGCAAAGTCACAAGAGTTGATGGCAGCATGCTCAAAATCTGCAGACATTCACATTTTTTTGTGTGTGTTTCTTTTGCCTTGGCAGAATACAGCATTTCAGCTGCAGCCATTGCCATCTTCAGTGTTGGCTTTGCCATCATCGGAACAATCTGTGTCCTCTTATCCTTCCAGAAGAAGAGGGACTACCTGCTGAAGCCAGCATCCATGTTCTACACCTTTGCAGGTACAAGGGTCACTGCTCACTTAGTTGCACTCGGTTCATAGTACAATATCAAGAAACTTAGATAAACCCTGGGCAGATGGAGACACTTCTGAAAGTGCTCGGAAAGTGGCATTGTTTTCCTAGTTACAGTGGGATTACAAGTCCCCGTGGGGTGCTCCAGTTGAAGAGTTCTGGAAATGTCAGTTTTAACCAGCAGCCTGTCTGTATTTTCCCCAACTACCTTTAAAATGGGCATTTCTAACATATTCAGTGCTGTCTGCAGTCTAAACCAGAGGTAGTCACTTTTCCATCTCACTTAGTCTAAGCACAATAACACATTAAGGTTCAAACCAAAGAAACAGCTGATCCAGGCCCCCAGATATGCAGCTGTCTCCCAAAAATACAAAGATCACTTTTTTACATGAACTATCACTTCCTTGACATGCCACAATGACTGAAAGACAGAGGTGCAAATTGTCACCTCAATAAAACCTTCATTCTACTTTTGGAAAAGCTCCCTAAGGAATGCAATTATTCCTCCATCACTTTGAGTTTCCCATCCAAGCCTTCCTAAAAGGTAATGCTCAACAAGTCACCGGCTGACTTACATAGCCTAGGCTATAGCAGAGATCTGAGCACTTGCTGGCATTGGTTCCTTCAAACATTTGAGTCAATGACTCACCTATGAATCTCACTGCAATTCCTGTATGCTGAAAGGCAGATGAGGTGGTTAAGGATGAAAAATTGACAGCTGGTTATTCAACCCACTGCTCTCATCTTCCTTCAGGTCTCTGCATCATCATCTCCGTTGAAGTCATGAGACAATCTGTGAAAAGGATGATTGACAGCAAGGAGACAGTCTGGATTGAGTACAGTTACTCCTGGTCCTTTGCCTGTGCCTGTGCCTCCTTCGTCCTGCTCTTCATCTTCGGAATCGTCCTCCTCCTGATCGCGCTGCCTCGCTTCCCCCAGAACCCCTGGGAGACCTGCATGGATGCAGAACCAGAGCACTGATGTTCCCCAACCCGTGGAAAAAGCCAGAGAGTGTTTTGAAAAAATTTATATTTTTTAAAATGTCTCAATCTCGCTATACAATGTGCACTCCGTTAACTAAGTCATTATTGAAACAAGGCATCTTCAATTATAACTCTTGCTTTGTTGTTTTTTTGTTGTTGTTGTTTTAACGAAAGAAGAGAGAGCATTCAGATCACCAGTGTGGGTGAATGGCACTCTGCTCTCTTACACCTCCACCCTGCTGGAGGCTGAGAGGCGATTTGCAATTTGTTGATGCCTTGTGCCAATGCAGCTGGGCGAAAAAATGCACGTGAGACAACTCGTGCTGCAGAGGAGACAGTGTTCTTGGGGTGTGCAGTGTAGTTAGAGCTAAAGAGCTTAAGAGATATCAAGCCTTTACTCCTCACTTGTTCAGACACTCCGTGAGAAATTTCAGCTCCGTGGGAGTCCATCTCCCATCTGTGCCATACTCCTCTGTCTCCTGAGAAGGGTTAGCTCACCACCTAAATCTATTGGAGAACCTTATGCTGTTCTATTAAACTGTTAAAATAAAAATTTAAAAAAGACTTTGCCTAGCATTGGGATAAACATTTAACCTACTGATTTACACCCTGCAGCTCCATTCTGTTGAAGTAAGAACAAAACAAAACAAAACAACAAAAAAAAAAAAGCAATTTCTGTTCAACTTTGATGGCAATGCCAAGACATACTAAAAATTAAGAATGATATTTTCCTTTAATAAAAAGCACAATCTTCTGGTAGCATGATTTTCTGGAAAATGATTTTGATGGATGAATCACCTGGCCCATCAATTTCTGCTGGGTCCAGTATTACAGTGTAATTCTCAATGGTATTTATTGTACGTAGTTCTCATTTCTTCCTCATGAATAAGCTTATTAAGAATATCATGCTTTGCTTGCTGCATAGGTATATAAAAATATATATAAAGAAAAATCCTGCGAGGTGGCAGACAAGAAGGAAAAGAACCAGGAGAGTCAGCCCCAAAAATACTACAGAAGTGCAATGCTATTTACACACGCTTGATGTACCTGCCTGACGCATCGTGGGTGAGCGGTGCTGGCTGTGCTGCAGAGCCCAGTGCATCTACCTGGCCCCTCCAGCCCAGCCCCAAGAGGCATGCATCTGTAGCTTTTGGTTGTTTGCAGTTCAGTTTTTAGAAACTGCTCAGCATTTTCCCCTTTCCTTTTCCCTCAAGTAGGAAAAAGTATTTGTTTTTTTTCAGCAGATAATTTAAAAAGCAGGAGAAAAGGAAACCGAAGTGTTCTTTCACTCTGCAATTAACTGTCCTCAATTCTGAAGGGAGAAAAAAAAAAAAAAAAAAAAAAAAAAAGCCTGAAATCAGAACAGAAAATTTCTGGTCTTTTTATATAGATCTGAAATCATGTTGCATGCCAGCATTTTGAGAAATTGCAAAGCAATCTGGAGCTGGTGTGAGGGGCTGGCCCTGCCGTGAGCCCCTGGCCCCACTGCAGGCAGCCAGCCGCAGGCACATCTCTATTTTCCCATCAAGGAAGCATCAGCGAGAATACAAGCCATTTGTGAAGTTGCGTGAGTATTTTTCAAGCTCTTTGAAGTTAAGAAGCACTACAAATAGCACGCATATTATAAAGTTTTGGGCTAAAGCACTCGTTGGTGCTCATATCTGGGTGCAAGCTGGGGAATTCTGCCTCTGTCTCTCATAAAGACAGACAAGTGCAAGTCTTCAAGTTGTCACTGCACCACAGTGAAATGCTAAACGGTTTTGAAATCCTATTTTTGGTAGAAAGCTGACATGCCTAAATTGTACTTTCTTTGTACAGGAAGACAGAGACCAGTTTCTAGGGAGATCCTTTACATGCTACCACAACAGAAAAGCAAGTTGGATAGCCTCCCGTGCTGGCTGACCCAGGTTGGGATATCCAAACACGCAACGTCGGATTAATGTAAGCAAAGCAGTTGGCAGACACAAAGGAATCCCCAGCTCAGCCATCACCAGCAAAACAACCTTAACTTAGACGCAATAGGTTGAAATAATTGATGTCTGGGTCTGAGCTTCATCACCCCACATGAACTGGTAGCATGTCCCATGCCCCATGGATACCCTTTGTCCCCCCTTTTTCCCATGCACTAGCTGCTTCTTGCAATGCTGCTTCAGTGACAATTTCTGGATGGTTTCTAATCCTGATGGGCCAATATGCTGCAAGGAGCTGCATACACCCCTTAGCAAGTTGACAGTTATGTTTGATAGTCATCAGCAAGAATGCATGTATTTTAGATAAACAGATCCTGGAAGGTCTCACCTACCCCCTGTGTGTTCCCTCATTCCACAGCTGAAACACTTCATCCAAGCCCCAGTGAGGGCAATGGAAAGATTTCCACTGAGTGCTGGGGCTTGGTCTGGATTCAGAGGTTTGACAGCCCCTCAGTGCTCACTTTACCCCTGGGTCAGAGAAAATACACAGCTCCCAGCAGCTTACACCCACAGACAGCAACGCTGGCAGCTGAGCTAGATGCCTTCCCGAAGCTCTTAAACTCACTAAGCTTTATTTTCTGCCTGCTGTAAGTTAAGAGGGTTTTTGATCATTCACTATTTCAGTATGGTTCCTGCAAGACTGAGGAGCATGTGGATGACTTCATTTTCCTTTTCCAGATATTAAGAAATGTGGCTGAGGGACTCGTCCATTAAATTGGTCATTGGTATTCACAGCAGGGAAGGCACTGCTCTTATAGCAGGTTTGTTCTGCCATATCCAAATCTCTCTGCCACGGAGCTGATAATGTGTTTCAAGAGAGTTAATAAAAGTAATTGGCCTTCATACAGAGAAAAAGAATAAAAATTTTGGGTGGAGGAGGAGCTGTAACAAGTCTGCATTTTCAAATAGCAGGGAATGGCCAACAGAGCTCCATGAACATCGTAGGAAACCACAAAAGAAACATCCTTGCTGCAGGGAGTTATCCCAGCGGAAAGGGGATGGGAACCCAGCTGCTGAACGCTTGGCAAGGGACCTGAGATGGCACTCCATGGCCAACGGAGGCATCGGCCAGCACGCCAGAACGAGAGAGGCAAAACACCTCAAAGACCCAGTGACTAGCACCAGCCAGCACCAAAACCTGTGCACTGGGCCTGCCATGGTCATGGGTCACTTAGGAACCGGCCATTTGCTACTCAGAAAACCAACATCACTGCCTGCCGCCTGCTCGCCTGCTTCTCACGTGACAGCAGAGATTTGGGCTGCTCAGGTCTGCCCATCACACAATAGAGTCAGCACGATGGAAGTCAGGAAGAGTTTTGTTTGTGTAAGGGCAACATTTGCTTTAGGCGCAAGGCTCAGAATCTGCTTCTTTTAAGCACTGCGTTGTGTGAATATCGTGCAGAAAAGGTGCCAGACTAACACCCCTGACGAAGGAGACCACCTGTTTAGCAAGCAGCCAGCTGCGCTCTCAGAACGGCGCAGATCAGGCGAGCGGCCTAGCGCAGACCGGCAGAGCCTTCCCCAGGCTCCTGGCCCACAGGGCAAGGGGCAGGCAGAGGCCTTGGTGCAAAACCCTCCTGCAGCCCGTGCCTGAAAAGCACCAGCATATATGGTGTTTGTCACTTCCCTGTGGTCAGCGCTTCTTTTCTCTCCTTACTCTCAACAGTTGTGGAAATTATTTCCAGAAAGTCCCCAAGATCTGAGAATTTCTGCCCCCAGCCCTGCAATGAGATCCACAGCCTCAGCCCTGCTGCAGAAGGGCACCTTCTCCTGGGCTTGATAGCTCTTGAGGAACATACCCGACACAAGAAGTCATCACCATAAGCAGGGGGCTGCTCGCAGGGCTGCGCCCTGCCAGATCCAGGGAAGGACCTGGAGATTAGCACCAAGCCCTTGGGCTCAATCCAGTATGCAGTCAGACACATGCATGCCAGAAACCTGACCAACATGCAGAAACTGTTTATAGACTAAACCTCATTATAAACTTCATCTAAAAGAGATATTAGTTTCCCATGGTGAATGTTGTGTTGCTTTTATAACAAATGCTGGAATATTAGGCTGCTCTGTCCCATGAACTACACACACAGCAACACGATCTGCTTTAAATGCATCTGTTCAAATTACTTCTCCTTTCCATCATCACCAAGGGGCAATAAAAGAGCATCAAAGCTTGGTTTTGACCAACACATAGGACAAAATTGTTCTTAGTTTGTAGCATTTGATATATGCTCTGGTTCCAAAGAAACTATTGCTTCTTACAGCAGGTCTCTTGTGTATTTGCCATTCAGGAGACAGCAAGTCTTATGGGAGATGGGCTAACAACATCTTTTGCCTAGTTCTGGCTAATTCAGATTATAGAGTATTCATAATTTACCAGAAGCATACATTGACCTCTATTGAAGTAAAAACTTTTCAACATATATCAACTACAGTTGCCACAAACCCCACACCCAGATGACATTTCTACCACAATTGCTGTGAATCCTTTTACTTTTCTTGAATGACAGAAAAGAACTGAGTGACTCAGTCCATGGTTCCTGACACAACCAAATAAAAAGATGC
Organism: Oxyura jamaicensis; assembly: GCF_011077185.1. NCBI lineage: Eukaryota > Metazoa > Chordata > Aves > Anseriformes > Anatidae > Oxyura > Oxyura jamaicensis. The sequence continues at coordinate 9,443,906 of NC_048910.1, read as the reverse complement.
TTGAGCAAATATTGCTATCCCAGCAGAAATGGCCCATATTTCATGTTAAGGAATATGATATACTATTTTTTTTTATAGGCATCATAGATCCATCACCAGCCAACTTGACAAGTTAATTGTCCACAGTTTTTCTAGGAAAACTAGAAACTTAAACAAAACAAATGATGATACAGGTAGAGCAGAAAGCATTATGGGCTTATTGCTTTGGAAATGTGCAGATTCTGATATGCTTCACTCTAAAAAAAAATCTGTCTGGTCAAACACAGCTCTCAGTGCTACTTACAGTAGAGGTATTATACACACAGCAAAAGAACTGCTTATAGTGCATATTCTTTGCAGAAAAACAGCTGAACTTGACAAATCTAGGAACAAAATATTAATTAATCAAAGTAGGGAATATTACTCAAGGGGGTTGTAAGGTCAGTGGAAATAGTCACATGCTGTTATGGGTCAGTAGTGCCATACTCCATACAATTAAATATAATGGTACAAAACATACTAGATGTCAGCTTCAAGGAGAAAATATGGATGAGAAGGCTTTGGTTCTAACTAGCCAGCTTTTATGCATAAGAGATATTTATTAGTTGTATTGTGGAAACACTTAAGGATGGTATGTGAGTAGCTGCTAAACACTGTAAAGATTTATGCTAGACAGAATGGAGAGGGGACATGTCCCTGTGACACACTTTGGGTATGATAAGCTTGATGCTGTGGATATGCCTGAGAACACATCTCCAGGTGGATCAACAGCACCTGAGTGTCCTGCAGAGCAGCGGGACTGTCACACAACAGAAGAACGTATGAGAACTAATGAAGGAAGACAGGAACATACCAAGAAAGCTCTATCTGAGACTTCAGCAGCAGAAAAGCTCTTTTTAGAAAGATGATGACAACTGCAGGCAAGAAAAAAGACGAGCCATGGACTAGCACATCCATATCTGATGCCATAATGAAATTTACCCAAGACACCAAAAGTCCTATACCTTCAAGAAGTATAAACACTGCTTCAGAATCCAGCTCCAAGTGACCTCTGCCCTGATAGAAGTGAGCAGGGAGCAGGATCTCTTCCCTTTTTTCTGACTTAGCAAGACCAAGTTTAAAACTATTTTGTAAGAATTCAGTCTTCAAATGCACATGGGGAAAATCTATCAATTTCATTCATTAAGTAGGTTTTTAAAGGACAGAAGCTGTATTTAAAAAAAAGAGTTCAAATTTTTAAAAAATCTGATTTTTTTTTATTAGTTCCTAGAATCACACTGACAACCTCCCATTCAGATCTTCCTCATGAAAAAAATGAAATTAAACTGAATAAAACCAGAGCCTTTTGCTAGTAAATACAAGCTTTCTAAATTTAGGTCTGGACAAAGTCATTTACATTTTCCACAGAAAACAGTGGATGTTTATTCCTGGACAAGGAGCATGAGATTTGGCATGTATTGTACTTTTAAGTATGACATTTTAGTTATAAAGAAAAAGTCAAGAAGCCAACTACTCAGTGTAAATGTCCAAGCCTCATTTCCTTTAAGTTGAGATACTGTACACGAACCAAGAAACTACACTCATACGTTAAAATTTTTACTGTAATTGCAACAGCTCCATATTTACAGTGCAGCCTGAGTCCATGCCCACTGGAGCCACCTTAATGGGCTTAATTTGATTTTTCGTAAGTTTGATTAAACCCTAAAACAGTTTACTATACAGTGGGTTTTTTGTTTTTGTTTTTTTAAGCAACTATGGCTCCAATAAAAACCAAGCAATTTACTTTAAAAACAAAAGGGTTATATACACGACATAATGGCTAGACAAAACATTTCAAAAAACTTTTTTTTTTTCCAGAATAATATTAACTTCAAGAAATACTATGGATTCATTCTATTTATATCCAAAGTTGATAGAAGATCTCCACCATACCCTCCCCAAGCTCCTGGGTGAGAGCACTTACGAAAATCCATAACCAAAACCTGAGGGGACTTTCATGAGGTTTTAGAATTGAAAGTGGAAGAGAAAGTGTCTTTATAGTATTTTCAGTGTAGATAAAATGCCAGTGTGAAACAGAATATAATGTGGTGAGATGCAGCCATCTCCCCCTTAACTAATTCACAGATAGCAGTAAATTAACAAGTGATGTTTATTAGTTTAATATTCAAATATGGTGAACAGAATCAAAAGACTGCTCCATATAAATGAGTGATTTTGAAACCCCTGAAATTACAATGCCAACTCGGCGAAGTGAAGTGCATTTGAACCCTACCTAGTCTTTTGTCATAGTCTTGCACATCTTACCAAGAGCTCCTCACAGACTATAACATTCAGGCACACAGATTTTTCTTCTCTCAGAGCAGTGCCAGGTACTCAGTGGAGAACCAGCAAAGCTCCACTGAAATAAAACGTCTGAGGCTAACATATACACATGCCCAGCCCTCACAAGGGATTTTCCCATGGACCTATTCCTGAAGTCTTCAGCTTGGCAAAAAACCCAAGGCTGTAGAATTTGGCCTCTACTCATTTTGGGTCTTCTTTATTTGATGCCACGTGCTGAAGTGCTAACCATAACTTGGCAGGGGCTTTCCCCTCCCCCAGCATCTTCTGTTTGGTATAGACATTAGGAAATAAATTAAAAAATTATGCATGCTTTTTCTTTACAGAAAAAAAAAAAAAATCAGATACATTTCTGAATCATGAACCAAAGGTTTATAATAAAATATATATATATATGCAAACCTCTGCAGTGTACTGAGTTTAAATCAGCCCCATTATGTAAAGACCCTTGACTTAGAACACGAAGTCAAATGCAAAAAATAATGATTGTAACCAGAGCAAAAATCTGATTGAGTACAGCAGCAGACACTGCTAATTTGCAAGGTGTCCCATGGACAGCTGTAAAATCTGAAATCACCCCCCACAGCCTATACATTTTTATTTTTGTATCTAATAAGTGGAGGAATACTGCAAATAAACCCAGCTCAGTCCCTGTAAAAATTAAATATTTCCCAGATTTAAAGTTGTCTATTCAAGTGTAAAAGGAGGACTACGTATCTGGAGAAACACCCCTTTACCTCCCCAGTTGCAAAAGTATTAACAGTGTGCAAGACCAGAAATCTTTACAAACAAAGATTATCTTCTGCGCTTTCATTCACACTTGTTTCTTTAAATTTTAAGTATCCCATAATTTGGTTGGTTTTTGTTGTTGCTGTTGTTGCTTAAATTTGTACTCCTAAAGGGCCAGGTTTGTGGAGAACTTAGTAGAACTCATAGATAAACAACCTGGATACTGTTCTTATCCCCAAAAGATTTAGATTAATTTGGATACAGCTTTGACAAACATTAAATCTCTTCTTTAATGATGTTCCTCAAACAAAACAGTTAGCAAAATATCTGAATTTCCTTGTATAATGTCACATTTTAATGTAAACATCAAATAATGTACCAAAAGTTTTACTGGAAAAAAAAAAATTAAAGCGGCACAATTCTTTATACCACTGGAGAAGGGGGGAAGAAAAAGCCAGATTACAAACATTTACACATGCATAGTGGAAAAAAAAATTAAACAAACAAACAAAAAAGTATTTTACTAAATTCACGCAATTTGTTTTTTAAAATAGTTATTAAATCTACTAAGCACCAACATACCTAAAAATTTATTTTCAGCTTCATGATTCATTTAAAAAACCTATCAAATTAACTTTTCAAACAAGCTTATATTACTAGCTTGTCCAAAAATAAAATGTAGAGTTTTTTTGGGTTTTTTGTTTTTGTTGTCGTTTCTTTTTTTTGTGTTTTGTTTTTTTTCTTATTTTTTTTGTTTGTTTTTCTTTTTTTTTTTTTTTTTTTTCTTTTTAAGTATACCAATACTTTTATCTGAATGCTTCCAAACAATGGCATAGGTGTCTGCAAAGAATGCCTTTACTTTACCCTACAGTGAATGGAAAATACAATACCACATCATACAGAATCTAAAACTAGAAAAGTCTGAGAATGCAGCATCCCTTCACAAAAAAGCTGATAAAACTGAAAGTATTTAGAAGATGCTGCATCTTTATTTAAAAAAAAAAAAAAAATTAAATGAATTTAAGCAGAAATAACATACATTTTTACATTAACTGGCCATTTCTGGTACAGAAACCCAGCATAGTATGCTAATGTTATTGAATAAATGTAAATGCTACTTACAATCTTTTTAAATACAATTTAAACAAACTTTTTCTTTTTTTTTTCTTTTTTCCTTTTTTCCTTCTTTTTTTTATTTTTTTTTAAAGTTGTATAGTTAACCTCTCAGCTGCTAGTTTAATGCAACACATCGTTAACATTACACAAATTAAAAAATAATGTGTGTTTTCCTACAGAAAGCTTCCAAAAAAAGACCCACATCAAAAAATGCAAAATAATGGAATATAATTAAAAAAATTAGTTGCAAGTCTAGCAGCAAAGCAATTAGGTGAGGATATATTTACTAATATAAACAAAGGGAATATTTGCAGCTACAAGTGAAGCCCCAACTATCTTAGATCTACTGACACAAATAAAAATTAAATTCTCTCTAAAAAAAATAATCTGATTATTTAAAATAGGAGTAAAAGCCATTGCTACCTGATGAACTACCTAGGCTAAGTTCCTGAAACAAAGACAAAGGGTCGCTATTCTTTTTTGTCTGCTCAGGAGGAGGTTTGGGCTTTGGCGGAGCCCGCAGAGCACTTGCGTAGGACATGACAGGCTTGCTCCCACCAGCGTTCTGCTGGCTGTTACTGTTGGATTCAACGATCTGCTTGTTGGGCATGAGAGGTGGGAACTGGCCAAGATGTTGCAGCACGTTGTAGTTGAAGGAATTTGAGAGCTGTATGTTTTCAGCCTTCAGATGTTCCTCTGGGGGCTTGACCGTCTTCGGTGGAGCTGTGAAAGGAGAAAGCAGATTTTGTCTAAATGAACAACTCTGACTCAGGAAATCCACATACAGGAACCTCCAAAGAAGCACTGAGCAATACCATAACCATCTCTGCTGATAACAGCCCCCTCTGCACCCCCAACTTTCTGTGTTTAGTCACTCTTTGTCCAGAGAAATTTCTGCTAAGTTATCTGGCTTCATTTCCAGCTACTGGATCTTGTATTACTCTCGTCAGCAATGCCAAGAAGACTGACATTATTAAATGTATTCTCCATGTGCATGTACCTACAGAGGTGCTAACACTGAGCCTGCAATTCTGCACAGGCGGACTCTGCAGATACACTGAAGGTAAGCTGCTTCAGAATGGGATATACCCTAATTTAATCACTATCCACTGAGACAGTACAAAGAGTATTTCATTCTTCTTGCCTTAGAGCATAATAGGTGAAAATTAAAATTTACAGCACCATATATAATTCATTCTCAAGCAGCAACACAGATTTCTGAATGTTACCCAACTAATTATTGATATTTTTGTCTGAATGCAGTACTAATTGAAACGTTCTTGCTCTACATTTAACAACTTCTGTAACTATCATGAAAAAAATTACTTAAAACCATAGGTATAAAACTGCTTTCAAGTGAACTTCCTGAATCCTAATTAGTATTTTAATTTTGTCTGGGGAATTCTGCTGTCTTACATAGCTAGAGAAACTACACTGAAATGCAGGTATACATTATAGCTAAAACAGCCCAGGAGCTGAACAACAAATATATTCTGTAATTATTTCCATCTTCAAATCCATAATGTTATTTTTGAAGCACACATACAGGAATGTATGATCAAATGATTACATTAAGTAGAAAAACATGATTATACAGTTCAGTTTCTCACTGGAAGGGTTGTACACACACAAGAACACAAGCAAAATAACTCCCCCAAAATAACTATAAGAAGACAACTAATGACAAGCATGGCTAGAGGCGAAAACTAAGTGTGGTAGAAGTGTCTAGCACAAGAAAAAAATATGAAGATAAACATATTGAGTAAGAACTTAAATCACTTTCTTCCTATCAAGAGAAAGAACACTGCAAATCAAGCTCTCAAATTGCAATTTTGAAAAGTGCCTGCTTATAACAACACAGAGCAATTCACAGCAGCTCTCCTTGCACTCTCCATAAATCCAATGTGATGTAACTGAATACTTGTGCCACAGCCATTTCTGATGTACAGGGAATAAAAGCCCTTGAACTGTCTGGTGTCATGATTGCTCACTCCCAGGCAATGAATACCAGCACAGGACCAGTTCACAGCTTCTCATTCTTATGGATTTTTATTTCATGGATTAAAAAACAGTAACCAGAAACACTGAAGTTACTCATCATTAACCTTTAACACTATAAAACACATGTGAACTTCAAATATCATCATCATAGCCAGTAAGCCGTGTCTGTAATTGCAAAGCCTTTTTATCACTGAAAAGTTTATTTTGTTTCTCTCCACTAAGTCGATCTGCACTGCAACTACCAACAGGGAAGCCACGTCTTCCATGGTAAAAGTTTAGACTTCATCACAGTAATGATGAAGTACTAGGATTTACCACAAAATACAGAGCTCCCTAATACAGTTTGTGTTGTTTCCCACCAGACTGTAACATCAACAAAAAATGTTACTGATTCTGGAAACAGATAATGTGCAAATACATCTCACCTGTTACCTTAGATCCTCTAAGCAAAATCTCAGTAGCACTTGAAACCGCTGTAACAGAATATGTGGGTTAACCAGAACTTTTGTAGGTAGACTAAGAAACAGTATTGCATTTAGTGGATGAAATGCTCAACAGTATTCTTTTTTAGACATCAGCAATGTACCAGAATATGAACAAGACACAAAATGAAAATAGGATTACTCTTAGCAAGCCTTTAACTACTAAAAGAATAAATACTTCAAACATCTTTGCTTAAATTAGTTTCAAGATTTGAAGAGATGTCAGAATACATTTTGTGAAAACAAAGAGACAAAAATATATATATATCCTTTCATTTAGATTTGCTCACTCCAGCCTAAATAGTCTATTTACCGGAGCAGAGAGAAAAGCAGGGAAGCAAAGACCAAGTCTGTACCTACCTAACAACTCCCGGGGTGGAACTGCTCTGTTGGCTCCATTGCATGGAATGTTTGGGTACGGGGCAGATGAGGAAGAGTTTACCCACAACTCAGGTGATGAATAGTTGAAAGATGACTGGTTACTGTGGTCCTGAAGCTCTTTACACTGACCAAGACTCTCTTGAGGAGTGCTTAAATCTTCAGAACAAGCCTGGACTGAACTAGAGGAAATTCTTCTTTGGTACAACGGCCTGCCTGGTCCTCTTGGTTCATACTGCAAGCACACAAAAAAACAAAAACAAAACAAAAAAAGACCTTTTGCTCCTTTTATTCAACTGCATGTAGCAAATGCTATTTTTCCGTCCATTTTTTCTATGCTATGTCTTACAAAAAAAAGTATCCTTTGCATTTAGAAAAAAACACTAATACATTTCAAATTATACGTTGTATAATGCAGTCACTGATAATGTATTTTAACCATACGAAACAGACATAGGATTATAAAGGATGCATAAAGAGCTTCAAGTAAGATTCCTTAATTTTTATCAACCTTTATATCTTACAATCCTACACGGGAAATTAATCATATAGAGAGAAGAAGGATACCCAGCATTTACAAACGATATAAAGGAAGTACAGAAACATACAAGAGCAAGAGAAAATGTTCAATTACAATGTACAGAGGAAAAAATGGCTTTTAGTTTCCAGAGGGCAAGTTAATGATACCAGGATTTGGCCAATCACAATACATTTGTGTACTGAATTTTGCATATATACTCAAAGAATGAATGCTCTGGACAAGTGTACGTCTTCAAGAGAAATAATGCAAAGAATTTTATCTGAAACCATAGAAATTACTTGCTTCCAAGATCCTGTAGATCATGTAAATGAAAAATGGTAGAAATTCCATTGACCTGTTGGCTTTGAGATTCAGAGAACCACTGACTCTTCAGGATTCAAAGCAAACCCGTTGTATTAGTTTATTTAACAAAAAACTGTTTGGTAAGGATACCAAAGGTCATGACATCTCCCCAGAAACCTGCCTCATATGAGGGATCTCTGTTACAAATATACTTAAAACTGCATTTTGATTTCTTTTCTGTATTCAGTCCTCTCTGCTGAATGAGCCCTCCTGGAAACTTTACAAGCAAGTCTCTGTCTTGTAACGTTTTTACTGCATTTTGCATTTCTGTCACACATTTTGAAAGGAAGAAGTAATGAGAACTAAAATGAATTTGCACTAATTACATAAAGACTCACTCTATTTGTCTTCAGATAGCAGGAGCCGTCACAAACTCTGTAGGAATATTTATTAGTTTATTACTGCTGAAGAGCCATTGTTCTTACATCCCGCTGTACTGACGGCATTAAATGTTGTCACAAAGTATTAGATTTTATACAAGGTGGTATGGCTTAATGGACTGAGACAAAGAATTTCTAAAAGCCTATAAAAGCAAATCTTACTACAGCTCTAGCTGGGCCTGAGGATTCCATTAACCTCTCTAGATCTGCAGAATACAAAAATTTGTAAAAATGCACTGGCATTCAATTTTAGTTATTTTGCTCAGGCACATAAACTCAAAGATCTTTTCTACTTTCAGAAGTCAAAAGGCAATGAAACATGTATCATGTGGGATAGCAATGAACACATATCATAGCTACTCTAAAGACTTTGACATAAATGTATCACAGGACATGCTACTTAATTTTATGTGCAAGTATTTCATCACATGCAGTCCGTGCAAGATTATCTGCGAATATTAATTCTGCCAGTCCTGTAACACAGCCAGCTCCAGCATATTCCGTATCTGCATAGCATACACTCCTCAGCACTTTAGATTCCAACAGGGATTAAAAACCCCTGTTCAAAACATGACCTGTCATGGCTGTATGCGCTCACATAGTCTACATCCCATTACACTACCTCCACTAGAGTCCAGAGCAAAAAAGATTGACAGAGACAGAGCCACCTCCTGGGTGGCAGGGTTTGTGCTAGACCCAGATTCATGCTACACAGCTGGGTATCTCTGCGCTGGTATGCAACACTGAGCCCCCAAAATACACAGAATGGCTTTACACAGCATTAGCTCAGGCCAGGTGGGATTTACTACATCAGGTTTCATACCACGCTTAAACCATACCACTTCTGGTCTCAGGTTAGTATGAAAACTAACCTAAATACATTCAGTTCAACACTGAGCCAACTGGATGGCTGAATCAAGCTGACCTTCCAGAGAGTCATCTCATGAGTCTCCACCTGAGGTGTGGTTAATTTGCACTCCAGACAACTGACCTGCACATAACTGTGCAATGGTTGCAAAAAACCCTGAATAATACTCAAAAAGCCAAGACCTCCCATTTAGTAGAGAAAATGTTAGTCCTGTAGTGATGAGAACAGCAAATACACACAGGGTGAACACAGAAAACTTCCAGGAAAATTCTATCTCAAAGAAATCCCCAGTGTGAGCTTTTAACATGCGAGGCATTTTGCATTCATGACCACTTCAAAATATAATTTCACATTAAAATGACATGACAATTGCATAAGCAGACAAAAATGCCTACCTCTTCTAAGCTGTGGAGCGAAGAAGCAGATACTGCTCGAGATGTGAGTGGATGAAATGGCTCCTGACCAACTGCATGCTGATGATTCTGTATTTGTATAAAAGGGTTTTGCTGGGACCTATGGGGCAATGGAGGTATACCATAATGAAAGCCCTGCCCCATTAGGTGATTCTGCTGTAGGTTAGCATAAGTCCACGATCCATCAGGTTGCAGGTATTTCAAGGGAGATGGGGTTATATGTTCAGATGGCATTGAGAAAGGGGGATTGTATATTTGGGGTAAATGTTGCTGAAATGCTGGGTTACTGGGTATTTCAATGTCTCTGTTGTTTTCAGTGAAGTTAGGAAAGTGACCACTGTGATTAGAGTTGCAGGAAGGAGAAGGGAGTGCTGGTGGGCTTCTGGGCTGAACTTGTCTGTATTGCAACAGTCTTGACTGAGGGGGTGGCATTTCAGCTAAGTCCCGACTTTCACTTTGATCACGGTGTGACAGTTCTCTGAGCAAATCCTGGAATCTGTATTGACAGAATAAATGTATCAAGAAAAAGAAAAAATGTTTTTTCTAAAATCCCACTCTTTTTGCGGTTGAGAAAACTCAAAGCACAAACCACTGGATTTAAATATACTCATCTTTGAGCCTGCTGACCCTAACTTCAAAAGATGCCACTGTGAGCAATCAGAAATTAGGCACAAGAGGATTAACTGGATGAAATACCTACCTGAATCATTTCAAAGTTTTAATAACACTTGAGATTTCCTTTTCAGTCAGAAGAATCAAGTTTTTGTTATCTCTTAAGAGACAACCAAAGTAAGGATTTCCTGCTTTATTATACACAACACTTCCCACAGTTAAATCAAATTTTAACCCCTTAAAAGCTAAAAACCAGAACAATCAGGGATTCCCCTCACGTGTACAATACATTTCCAAACTTCTTCAAAAGGAAGGGAGTATACAATTCAGCACTTTACGGAGTCAGATAAGAGAGCATTTAGAGGCTTTACCATGGCTATAAGAAACCAGATGGAAAATAAAGCACAGTGGGAGATGACAGTAAACAGAGGCAATTTTAAAATCTGGCCTTTACAATATACATGATTAAAGCTGATGGCCACAGGAACTATTTTTCTGTTTATGTTCAACAGCTTTCTTTTTTGGCCCCTAATGCTCCATCTCAAGAATAAGCATATTTTTATATCTGCTTTTAAAATAAATGGCTTTTTAAAAAGGAAGAAAAGTTTGGATTTGACTGGGGAGCAGCACTGTGGGCAGGGGGTTGGTTTTTTCAAGCACAGAAATCTGCCTTTTATGACTAACTCAATTTGAAGAACTTACGACTTAATAGGCCTTAACTACACTCAGATACCACCTTTATAAGCACAAGCTTGTTACTCTCTTTCCATTACTTATTCCATAAATACAGCACTGAGATACTCCATAAATGTATTTTTTCACTACAGCTTTACTACCCAATAAACAGAATAAAGCATAACACATAGTAAAAGCATAGCTGTAAGTCAGCCTGCCAACTATTTTAACCTTCATAATAACAGCAGCAAAATGCAATACCTTTTAGTGCCTTGTACTTGGATCACAGTGTTACAGATAGGTGCCCACTGCTCAATTTTATACAAGCTCTGATGACTCAGTAAACAAATACCTTGAATATGTTGCCTCTGTTTCATCTTCTGTATTACTGGCAAGTTTCCAGTTTGCCCTAACTTGCTGCTGTTGATGCAATCCAATTGGTTGCTGAGGAAGATGTGGTAGATGAGGATGGTGATGGTGTTGATATGGAATAGTGCCTTGACTGAGATAGGCATTATGTTCATTCCATTGCTGTAACCTGGCTTGTTGCTGCTGCCTTATTGTTTCCAAAGCTACATTTCCATGCATACGATCTATAAAAATAGTTTTAAAAAAAAATTTATCTAATGTCCCTTTAAAAAAAAAAAATCTTTATGTCAGAAAAAAATACTTTTTATACAGTATATTTCAGGGCCTATTATCTACTAACTGCATTGCAGTGTATAACCTGGTTATTTAAATTATACGGAAAATCATATAAACATGAATTTTTCTAATAAAGTGCTGAATATTCAAACATGCCTTAAGCAGCAAATTATGCTCAATGACATTACTTATGGAAACTAACCCAACAATGACCCAATTCAGAGCAATATGCCTGGAAAGGTAAATACCTCCTTCACTTTCACTTCAATGTAGTTATAACTGAACACTGAATTTAAATAAAGAAAAAGTCACCTACCTAAAGTGTCCCCTAAGGGCATTCCTGATGGATTCTCTTCAATGAAGTTGTTCAAGTGGGTTGGCAGAACAGGGTTGTGCTGTGCAATAGGCCTCAAAGGATTACTGACTTCTTGTAACATAGGTGGGGGGTGTTGTTCTGAAATCACAGCATCTACAGCAGGAGAATGTGGTCGGTGGGGAATTGGGTTATTAAAAAAAGATTGGCTGGGGCCTGCCTGATAAGCAGGGGAAAGCTGCGAAGGTTGTGGAGGCTGTTGATTCAAATGATTATGCTGCTGAACTACCTGGCTTTGCTGGGGTGGCATTTGGTTTTGTTGTTCAGGCAAATGATTTTGTTGTTGACTTAAAAGGTTTTGCTGCTGTTGCAGAGGATATGGCTGCCTTGGTATCTGTGACAGGTGCTGGAAGTGGCGATTGGGAACTGCATACTGTGAGTGGGGTGGGGTGAGATGTAGATTCAGCTGCCTGGGGTTAAGATTATCTTTGCGATGAAATTTAGCATTAGGGTAAGCAACATTGGAACGTGACTCCGGGCTTCTATTTTGAGAATTTGTGTCTAAGTCAACCTAGAAAAGGAGAAAGGAAAATTTACCTACAGAATTTCAGGAATGAATAAATTCATTAATTCATTTAACAATTAATAAAGTCTATAAAGCTTCTACAAAATGTTTGCCATTCCTCCCCTGCCCCCCATCATAATATATCACAGAACTCCTATTTTCTTTAAGAACAAATATATTCTTCACTATATACTGGACATATATTCTGGAATCAATTTGTTTTAATCCCTTAACAGTCACTACACGAATTTGAATTCTTTTCCCCTCTTGAAGGAAGGTAAGTTATTCTACTGTCACTATTCTACTTAACAAAGAAAAAAAGAAAAAAAATGCATATGAAGAGGTCCAAAAGAGATGGACTGCATCTCATCTCAAAAAAAAAAAAAAAAAAAAAAACAGTACCTAGAGAAGAAGGGATATTAAAAGAACACTGCAAACCAACCTGCTTTGATTCTACAGGTTTCTTCTCAGGTGTTCGAATTTTACTGATTTCAGGTCCAGCAGTGGTTTCACTTTTACCTAAAAATATTTAAGAAATTTATTAGCTAGTTATAATGGAATAATGATTTTTTTGTCTTTTTTTTTGCAGACACAAGAAAATTTAGAGTTACTAGTACCATAGAAATTTAGTACAATTTACCCTAATAATTCTTTTCCTCTAGTCTCTGCACTTTGTTCATTAATCATCACTGAGTAGTTCTTCCACCTTAACTACTGCTGATGTTATTTGAAGTTATCATTGGACTGCAGAAAATGAAACAGAACCAATATATATCCCTTACTTCCCCTCAGTCCTGATTACTTCCTCCTCTGAATACCACGATTTTTGAGTTATTTTATTTGTACTGGCAAAACACAGGCTATTCCCTCAACTCCATATATCCTTCAATTCTATTTAAAAGACAGAAATAAAGAAAAAAAAAATCCTTTTCCAAGATACCCTAACTTAAGCTACAAACTTCCTCAAAATGAAACCAACTTACAATGGAATTTCAACTACTCACCATTTCGACTTTGTTCATGTTGCTCCTTATCTGGATGCTGAAGCTGCTGCTGTTGTCCTATGCTAACTGGTGAATGATGTCCCAGGCCATAAGGTATAGGAGACCCACGCCCATGTGCCTGTAACAGGTTCATATTATATGCCATAGCTGCTTGATGAGTAATGATTCGAGGGTCAACTGCAAACCTACCCTGATACCCCGTCCACGGTACCTACATAATTAAAAAAAAAAGATGCAACCTGGTAAGGTACATTAAAGGAAGTAACAGAACAAACACGTTGATAGTGACATCAGTAAGAACCAGCTTTCTGTGCATCAGATGGCCTGGCACACTAACACACAGCTACAGGTAGTGTTGAAAGGGATAACAAGAATGCAGGCCTAGCAGCAAGGAGCAAAGAGCAAAGATTTTGGCAGACTATTTTTGGCAAATGTTCTTGTGCTGAAACCCATTCCAGTTTCAGTGGTGCCAAGATAAGGTGTGCAAAAATTGATGAACAAATTATATTTTAATAAATTTTACATCCATTTCTTAATAAATTGAAGTGGGTGAAGTTATAAAAAACAAAACCCATTCTCCTAGTAGATGACGAGAGATTAGGCTACACGTTAGGGTGAAAACAGAAGTGAACCCCATAACCTGAGGAACTTCTTATGGTCCTTTTATCACCCAGTTTTGTAAACTTGTAACACAGAATGAGTGGGCATACTATACCTCTGCAACCACAAGACACTTAGTGAAGTTAGCCGGACTACTGGCAGAACCGACTATCCGCAATTTAAGAATGACAGGGCCACTCCAGAGTGTCTATTCTACGTGTGATACATGCATTGCAGACTGTCTTCCTATTTATTTGAAGTAAAATCCACCTCCTGAAAGCATGTAAAAGAAGTCAGGAATCTTTACAACATTTTAAATTCACTTCTATAAGGAATGCAAAGGAAGACAGCTCTGGATCAACTTAGTTCAATCTTGCCCTGTAGGGAATTTATTAAAAGAAGGCAAATATATGAATAAGAGGAGAGTGCTGGGAAACGAATCGCCAACACTCAGGCTGACTAAGCATCCTTCACTGATGACAGCAGACAACCTCCTTATGTTTTACACTGGTATGGAAACTGTCTTAAACAAGGAGATCATTTTATCTTCTGTGAACTAAACACATTTTACTTCGGTCCATCCTTATTTTAATAAGTGTAACAACTTCCATGCATTTTTTTTTTTTTTTTAATCTATTTGCCATCAAAATATGCACTTTGAACTTTAGCTTTAGGCTGCTGTTGCATCTGTGCAATCTCAAACCATCTCCACTAAATTTCTTTTCAAAAGCAGCGGTCTCATTAGTACCTCAGTTTTCCAGCTTAATTATTTAAAAGTCCATCCTCAGGGAAGGTGAGCTCAAAATACTTATTCCTAATACATTTCTTCTGGTTGGAAATAAAGATATATTAAGTTTAAAACAATAAAACAAAATTTTCAAGTTATCTTGGCTTGATATTAATATAATGTGAGCAAGCATGACAACGATACAGCTGCTGGCCTTATCATTCCATTTAATTTTATCCATCAAATGTAGATTTCTAGTAAGCTAGGGAAAAGGAAAATTACTTGACCTAACAAAGAAAAATCAATCTATAGCTTCCGGTTGATCCAAAACTTATAAGCAAAACCAGAGTTCCTACAGCAAATCCCCTGCACAGGGGCCATAACCTGTATTTCTGTAGAAGACTCAAGTAATTATTAAAAAAAAAAAAACTAATGAGGTGTATGCAAATGCTTAGGAATGGCATTAAGCACATATGCACGGCAGGCTCCATGTCCTTCCTACAGACAATGCACACGTTACTCCACAACATCACTTCTGAAGCTTTTGTTCTTTCCACCCATTTTCCACCTGGAATGTGTGTCTGAAAGGTTAGAATTAATTCACACAAGCTTTGCTGGGTTAGTTTTATACATAATGCAAAATTCCATATGAAATGTAGCTCAAGAGACCTGATTAGGGATCTTCACTGTGTTCTCAAATGCCATAAAGAAAGGGATTGGAAATGAAACTATGAAGTTCAGGAAGGGGAAAACATCCCAGCATGCTTATTTTTCTTATCACTACACTTCAGACACCTTGCACTGCAGACATCCAAAGCTGGTGATTTAAACTGTATAAAGCCAATAAAGAAAAACAAGCTCTGTCTGAATCGCCTACGTCTCTACAATGATTAAGAACTGGACTAGGCAATTAATTCACACGCAGGTATCTGAAGTCAGATGAGAGATCCCACTGGTGTCTCTATGCCTAGAGCTGAAAAAATACACTAAATGGCATTAACATGAAATTGCTTTTAGACTGCCTGGAGTTATTTGTGGAAACAACATTTTTAAGTTCTCCTTTTCTGGTGGTCCTTGGTAGAATCACTCACAGAAACAGCTAAGGACACACAATTGAAGTGAAGTACTGGAACAGTCGGCAAAATATTCAATAACTGATATTCAATAGTTTGATTTCTTTTATATACAATAAATGAGGAGGGAATAAAAGAACTGAAATCTTACAGGCAAAGGCACAGACATGACCATGTTTCCTCCATAGACAGCAGGTACATATAGAATACTTGTCCCAGTGTGTGGATCTATCCTTTGAACAGGACTTGGAGATTTCCCCAGGTTGGGGTGAGGTCCCAGAGGAGGAGGGGGAGGAGTATATGCTCGGATAGGATTTCCTATTAGAACAGAAGGATTGGGCTGAACTGAAAAAAAAAAAAAAAAAAAAAAAAAAAGAATATGAAGTCTATTACTTTCTTTTTTCATCCTAATAGCATCTATCTTTATAAAGCATACTGGCAACATTAACAGGATAGGTCTGATATACTGAGAAAAAGCATTAATCATATATCAACTCCTGTAAACAATTTCAGAAATTTGAAGAGGCAGAAAGTATGAGTTGAGATACAGAAAACAGGTCACTGGCAACTGCATTAAAGAATGTCCCAAACCAATTAAACATGCTAACAGTAGGAGAAGCTGTTAAACACTGCATCAAACCATCATCCTCCTTTCTTTAGCAGGGAAGACATGCTTTAGATTAATGCTGTTTTAAATTAATAGCAAAATTCTTAAGCTGTTGCATGCTATCTTGCAAAAAAGTGTGCTCAGTAATATATTGAAGTGTCATATATCCAGATAAGTTCAAAATATATCGTATAACACCGCATGCAATAGAATGTCCTAACTCTTACAGTGCAAATACGCCAGTACAGCATTTTACATCAGCTATGTCAAACAGCTATTTTTTAAACAGTCCAATGTCTATGCCGTGATAAAGCTATAAAGTCAGTGCACACAATACCTGTAAAGGAACAGCCTTGGAAATACCTAATGTTCACTTAACAGTCTTATAGTCTGTTTCCGAAGAGCACACAAGAGGTAAATGGCTTTCAAATAGAGTAGACCCGATACTCTATTCATGTCAAATTACCATCAACTTGACTGAAGCTAAATCAGTGTGAGCTCAGAGGAATTCCTTCAGTAGCAGCAGGTACTTACCAATTCCATCAGGTGGGAAATGGTCGTTCTGGTTATGAAGATGGACCTTGCCCTTTAAAGGGGAAAAATAATAATAGTAACGTTTGCAGACTTTGCATAAATGCTTTGCAGACTTTGCATAAAGCAAAGCTTTGTTTATTATTTCAAGTGAACTTCGTAACTGAATCAAATACAAGATAGTTTTAAAGAAGTTAGCTGAACATTTTATTCTTATACATTCAATTGTACATTCATCTGACTATGAATTCTCAAACTTGAATACTAAACGCCAATAATTCAATTAACCGGTGAGTCATTACCAGTGCCTCTGGGGATGCTCGCTCCCAAGGCCTGTCTTCAGATGCAAGGAGAGTTACCATGAGCTTCTTTGGGTTTTCTTTCTTGCTATTTTATCTCCTGATGTTTCACTTCTTTCAGGAACAGCACGCAATGCTAACATAACCCTCAGCACTCCTGTTCAGTGGCTGCTCTTAATGGAAACGTCTATATTCTTCTCCATGTTCCTCCAGCTCAAGAACCTTGGTGATTAAGCAGCTGCCACCAGTTTTATGCAGTTGCTCACCCAAGCTCCTTAGAAATCACCTCCCTGCCCTGTATCATGCTACCTGCTTCTGAATCTTTACCCCTTAGTTACTGCACCCCAAAATTGCAACATAGAACCAGAGCACTCCAGGGAATTAATCAGTTTTCCCCTGGTGAATTGTACATTAGAAAAGGAGGTTAACAGAACTGAGTTACCCCTCCTGAGTTCACGAGTTTACAGCAACAACTAAGTAGTTAATATTCATAAACTGTGAGCACATAGTCTAATGTCAGTATGTTCTTAAGTATTTTGCAGAAGAGGAATATCTTACTTAATTTGGACCTAAATAATTTCACAAATTTAAAATAAATGTAAAAACCCTTTGATGCTGCAAAACTTTTCTTGCCCAGGAGATAATTTTAGGCAATTTTCCAGCAGTCTGAGCAAATTAGTCAGGATACCAAGACAGGTTGTTTGACAATGTTGACACGTGCATCAACTAGATTAAAAAACTGGTCTCTGAATCCCCCCTCTCCCTCCCTTTTATAAGTGAATTATTGAAAAATAAATTAATAATTACTTTTCACGACATTACAGTACTTAAATCTGAATCTTGTTCTCTTTACTGAATAGGCAAATTGAAACAAAACTTGGAGAAGCTACATTCCTTAACAATCACTCATGATTAGTACAAAGCATTTCTGTATCTGTTACGTTGTCGGTTAGCATCAAGCTAGATGCAGGAGAAGCATACCAGATCTCTATTCTACCTACCATACTTGTAATTTATAGGTGCTTTATATATTTTTAAAAGCAAAATAGTGAATTACATCAATTCAAAAGAATTGCTGTCCTGTCGAACAGGAGCTTCAGCATGTAACTGTATCAGATTTTTAAATGCAAATGAACTGGGACCATTTTTGTGTTGAAGAAGGGAGGTACTAGCTTTGTCTTTTCCCCTTTTTTAACAGTTCTGATGCCTCAATGACCTAATGATAATTAGTTAAAAACTTCACTGTCATCCTTAACTGTTAAAGGCACCTGGAGGAAAGTCACACTGAGGTTTAGGTACCTAACTCCAGACAGTTAACAGCCTTGACACTCCCAAAGATCTACCCTTAGCCAACACACAGAAGCAGGGAGTGTTCTCCAAAGACTTAACCAGACCTGTGATCCTCACTGGCGATGCATCCTGATTAAGTGCCCAAATCCAGGCTGAAAAGCTGGAACATAGGCAGTGAGCGGGAGTAGGCTGAGCAGTGAAACTCAGAGCCTCATTTTTTGCACGCTGACTACCCTGCAGGATGCTCTGAGTTCTGCGAACTTTGTTTCCACATCATCACCTTTTATTAAAGGTTGCGCCTGTCCAATTCTGCTATTCTTTCTGTACTTCCACCATCCCTGGCCAAGCCACACAAACGTGGCCGAAGGCAGATGCTCTCCCACGCGCTGGGGCCGTGCAGCACACCGCCCAGAGCTGCCAGCTCCATACTAGCTGCCTGGCTCTCAGTGACAGGACTGAAACTTTTCTTTTTTTCTTCTTTAAACAGAATTTTTTAATAACCTTAAATAAATCTCTTTTTAAAAAAATCCTTAAAAACTAAGAAGAGCAGTTCTGCTGAATATGAATGTGCCATTTTTACAAAACTACATTTCACTGCCTGTATAAAACAAGATCTGAACTGCACGAATGTCCATAAACTCAGCACAAAACGGTGTCTGATACACTGTTCTCACTTTTCAGTATAAAATACATCAGCACTAGGATTTTAGCCTTTTATCTTTTTATATTAAATACTGTATTTTGGAGGCCCAAAGCAAGCGAAGCTACCCATCTGTTTTTAAAACTTCAGCAAAGCGAAATGTATCACTTATCACAGCCATTTTCTGTATACATTTGAGTATTACCTGCAGACTTTATGTCTGCTTCTGCACATGCTAGCTGTCAGTTGTATTTAGAGGGAAGAGATTTCATTATAGTTATATAGATGGTTAAAACACTTCAGTTAGAACTGAAAATACAGTGCTGGCGGTTTCAAAGTCTGCCTTCTGATTTCTATTGCATATGTGTTTAGTTTACTAACAAACTGGAAGAAAAAGAAAAAGTCTATTCTCAGGACTCCCACATTTTTTTCTTTTTAAATGTATTATATCTGCATTTTCAAATATTTCTCTTCTAATTTACGGAATAAAAATGTATCAATACAGTGATATTTTTAAAAAGCCTTCAAGAGAAGTAAGACAGTAGCAATGACTGTTTGTAGGCAATTTTTTAATTTATGGTTTTCTCTAAGTGTAGTGTTTTGACACATCACTTTAGAAATCTGGTGTTTGTTTCTGAGTAAGGCATCTGGATGAAGAAACCAAATGTTATCAGTTACAAAATCTCTTTTTGGACAGACCGCCAAAGGAAAGGCTTCCTACTTTGTATTGTTAATGTTGGGGGGGGGGGGAAGTGTTTGCTTGGTCTGGTTGTTTACTTTTTAAGTGGTAAAAATGTCATTTCAGTTATATAGCCTGCAACAAAAATGCAAAGCTATGGAAAATATTTACGTTTCTGCTTTTATGTACCACAGAATTCATCACAGAATTTGACAACCTGCATTTTACCTGCATCTTTAAACACAATTTAATTAATTATAACTCAAATGATTTTGAAATAAACTAAAAGAATTATTTAAAAGAATTAATTACTAATATACCATAAAATAACTCTAAAAATTCGGTGTTATTCTTTATCATCTTAAGGAAGCAAGGACTGTATTTTCATCACTTCTTCATCTACTTTTATGAAAATAGATGAGAAAATCATCACTGAGCACTAACTGCACCTATCTGCTCTCTTGATGCTGCTGAGATCTGGCCTTCTGAAGGACATTGTCAGTGAGATAATCTAGGCGTTGTACTGTATTACTACATATTTTTAATGAAATCAAACAGCCAATGAACACGCCAAAGTGACCCAAGGCATATATAGTAGTAAGGGAGCAAGGCTTCACAAACCCCAAGTTATTGCAAAGTCCAGAGCCCTCACTTGAAACTGCTGAGCATCCCTGCAGAATTTGCATTTATATCTGATTGCACTGAAGCCATTTTAAAATAAAAGCTTGCCCCATAAACCTTTCACATCATTTCCCACTAGGCATTTCTACATTCACTTCCACTTCCTGACAAAGTTCATCATCACTGGAACTTTACCTTTGGTGGCGACTGCTGCTGCTTGGTGGTATTCGCTGAATGTTGGTGTCGAAGAGCTCGGGGAATAAACTCAGGAGCCAGTGGGTTCAACACATAGGTTTTCTTTAACTCCAAAGCTTCCAACTGAGCTTTGATCTGTTCAAATGTGATACCGTGGAGACTTTCATTCTCATGACATAGGGCAATAAACCTTTCCCAAAATTTCCTATGGAAACAATTTTTAGAAACAATAAAAAGGAGTAAGACTCAATGGCTGCTGTTAAAATTAAAATGGATTTTATATAACCAAGTTAATTTTTATCTTTCGTGTATGCTCCTTTTACACACCAGCCATCAATCCTGCAACTCGATCCATTCATGTGAACCCCAGAGCATAATGCAAAGCTCCCTAGTCACTTAATGGACATACGGGTCTGTCTGTGCAGATCAGATTGCAGCACTGGGCCTATACCACATTTAATATTAACATCAGGGACAGATCCTAACTTGGAATTTCTCCCTGAAAGACCAAACATTAGTAAATACAATGCTTCAAATTCTGGAAAGCATCTGATTTACAGAATTTATTAAAGCTCAGTGAGTCATTGGCGTTGTATAGGCTTCCAGTCCCAGAAGATTCTATGAATGTAGGCAAATCATTCAGTTCCAGTGTCACAAATACCACGTTGCTATATTCCCTCCTCAAAACTACTCTTGTGAAGCTCTTCAGAGTCTCATAAAGATTAATGTGTCCAAAGTATCTAGAGGGCCTTTGAGGTCCTCTGGTGGAAGACAAATAAAACCATGTTTTTTATTGCATGTCAGATCTTTCTGTAACGTATGGAAGAAATTTTGAGCCAGATGACACAGGAGTTTCTCTGTGGTAATTCTATACCCAACTTTTTTCAGGGGGTGAAGGGGTTATTTAAATCACATAATAAAAAAAGAATCCTACCTGTCTTCTGCTTTCTCATGACATGTCTTTTTATTGCTTACAAATTCCTTTCATTTTTAACATCTATATGGGGATCTACACACACAGTTTAGACTTGCATTGCTCCCCCCCCCGGAATTTTTTGGGAAAAGTTACTTAAAAGATACTTAAATGAGGTTGGAAGATACGACTTAAAAGAAAAAAAAATGATGGAAGTGTTCTCTTGAAAAAAAAAAATAAATAAATAAAGAGTAATGAAAGAGTTTAAAAAAGGATTAAAAAGAATGATCTAAGAGGTGTGTTGCATTTGACTAACTCCACTCCTTAATGTCTCAACACAGATTAAAATTAAAGGACTGAGGAAAAAACAACAATAGTAGATAAATAATTACAATACGTATAATTATATTTAATTGCTCTATTATATAATGATCATAAATAATTGCCAACAACCCAATATTGTTTTGTACATTATGAGATGTCAAATAAAAGACTAGACTATGTAATGTATTTCACTTACACTCACAATTTCTACAGAAACGAAGATTGTGCCAGGATACCCTCACAGAGCCATACGGAGAATGGCAAGGCTCATTTTTACAGGTACCACATCATTCTACCTAGATGAAGGGGGTTATGTTGTTTGGTTACTTGTTTTAGTTTGATTTCAGCTTGGTTTAAGTTAACTATTTTGTTCCTCACTGTGGTGCACCCTTTAATAATAAGGTCTGGCCAATAAGCAAGCTTACTTCAATGTTGTCTCCCTGAACCTATGAAATGAGAGATTGCTCCATACTAATTGTAATAGCTGTGTCATACTTTGAGTAGCTGCCTTTTGTGGAAAAGGATAGATGTCTTTCTTGAAAGAATATTCTAATTTACTAGTGTATTTAAGAATTCAAAATAGTGTTCCCTAAAAGCCCATCTTCTGTTGTGATTTTTTAAGGCAGGAAATGCTCTTTTAAAATTCAGGGTGCAAGATGGCTCCTTTTCTTAATTTTGCTTTAAAGGCAAATATATCTTGCAACATTTTAAGTGAAGATTAAAAACCAAAATGAAATCATTCACTGGAATGCTTTAACGATGGAACTCCCTCTGATTAATCAATTCAGTCACCAAACCCACTGCCAAGTACCACAAATCCACTGGGACCCATACACTTTTACTTAAAATGCCCCAAGCAGTCTCTCTACACATGGAACACTTGTACTGGGGTGTAGGAACAGAGAATAAAATACTGCTGTCTCTGTCTTCCAGTGTGCTCTTGAGTTTAAAGGGAGTGTCTGCCAAAACAGCCCTGTCTTGTCTGATTGTAACACACAGAAATGTAATGATTACCCTGGGCATACTTCACAAAGCTCTCTACAACTATCATTACAGAGTCTTGACTCATTTTGACAGCTATTAGAATATTTATAAAATTCAAGTACTCTCTAAACTTTTTTGAGGTCTGTTTTTCCTAACGAAATGTCACTTCTTTCAGACTTCTGTACTCCCGTTGTACTAAAAAAGAACCATCTTTCCTGCAGTGTGCCTGAGCCCCTCCAGCACTATTTTCAAAGACTGAATGTTCAATTATTCATTGATACAAGACAATGGTGTATTGAAAGCAAAGCTTGAGAGACATCCTAATAAAGCTCCAGTCCTTCTTGTTTCTTAATTATCTTTTTTGTTCTATAATTCTGAACAATGTATACATATATAAACAGCTGCTGGTCTTAGAATGGCAAACACAATCCCTAACTGCCAACATTGTCACTTAGGTAACAGGTAACCTGTTATACTCATATCTTCTATTTTACTATACTTGTATTTTAACAAGTTTTTGCATGCCCTACTGGAGATATTTGGAAAGAGCCATATGCAGAGAAACTGCCGAGCTCCCACATTTGAAAACTGGGTTCCTTTTCACTATCTAACTCAAACCTCAGCAGCCGGACCTATGTGAAAATCCAAGAGATCATCTCCCCTGGGATTCAGAAAGTTTAAAGGAAATTGCCATCCTCCCACAAAAGCTGTACTTAGGTAGTTACAGAACCAATACTGGTTGTAGGTGCTAAATTATGGATTAACTAGCTGCCCGACTTAGGTAACGTTGTGCATTTTGACTGTGGGGAAAGTAAGTAAAATTTAACAACTAAGGGCAATTTAGGAAGAAGTAATAACAGCAATCTCAGTCAGCACATCACAGCAACCTCCAGAGCGGAGTCATGCATCTCTGCAGTGCACGTTAGTGAACTGGTGCCTGCACCAAGCAGACTAAGGGACACTCGTCATTTGTGGGTCAAGTGCTCAGTAACAGAGAGCATTCCTGATCAGTTAAACTACATCGCATCTGAAGGGGAAAACCAAAATAAAACTACAACTGTTACGTTTCAGTTACTTTTGACATGCCCCCAGCAGATAAGTAGTTAAATTCAGGTTATATTTCTTAAATGGAAAGGTTTAGGTTTCACTTGGTCTTTTCAATTCTGATCTTTGAAAACCACATCCACATTCAATACAGTAGAAGAATACTGCTCAGGAAAGTAGAATACAATGTACATGTAACAACTGACTAATACATATTTTTAGTTTTATTATAATAATGCAGTCAGTGCACTGCTTCCTCTCTTCCAGAAAAAAGCCTCAGGGCTTATCTCTGATCATCTTAGCATTTCAGGTCTTCCATTGAAAAAGAAACGTTTGAAGAACAAGAACTTGGTATCCTTAACATCACTGCTTACATCTCTTAGCATTTTGCACATTTCTTCATTTAGGTCTATAAAAAGTGAATTCACTCAAATCTGGTTGAGTTTTTTCTTAGTGTCACAAAGACATATAAAAACACAAACAATTTTTCTCGTTCTTCTACCTTCATGACTGTCATAACATTCAACTTAAAAATCCTAAATTACATCAGAGCTTTTTTGAATTTGAAATTATATTACTTTTATTTCTTACAAGTATACTGAAAAAAAAATTAAAGTGAAGCATCTTCAACTGTTAATGCCAAGTAAAGATTAGAACTGTAAATACATAAAAGACAATGAGCAGCTGGTAGACCACTCTTTCTCCATAGGTTGTTACACATGATAATACTGACTCTGGATGAGAAGGTAAAAACAGAACAAAGTAAGTAGAAGACAGATTTGTCCACCCTTAGAAGATACTAAAATGCTCTGCCTCTCATCTGTAGCCATCTTCTTCACTAGCATTGTTTAAAAAAGAAAGAAAAATCCCTTCTTTTGCCTCTAGAGGTACTAATTAGAGCAGCCCTTGCACGGCTGTATACTTCCATCTCCAGAGGATACTTGGTAGATGGCATCTCAGGAATTATTGCAGCACAGGCTGACACTGCTTGCTCTACAAGGTTACAATTGCCTGCTCAGTCTGAGGCTTAAGCTTCAGCAGCACACTTTGGACAAGCCGAAATCATGCTGCAGGCTCAAGCCTTTGCAAGAGGTGGGTATACAACTAATGCTTTGCCATCGTTGTGGCATCTCGGTGGATATAAACGTGGAGAGCTTAAACTCGCTACACAGTTATTTCAAGGATTTAAATGTATCATGTCTTATATGGCACCTAAAATAACATCCATTGTCTTTTAAATCCACCAGTCATACAACCATTTTCTAGCATTCGTAGTTCTGATTAAGTAAAGAACATTTATAAAGTACCTGCATCTTCCGATGGAACATAAAGCAATAGGATCTCCCACCACAGCTACCAAGGATTGTGCTCTTGTAATGGCAGTGTTGAGAAGTTTGTAATTAGACAGAAAACCATAATCCAAGTCTTCTGTTGAATCCTCCAGTAACTGCTCTTTCCTTTTAATTGGTGTTTGCTTATGTTTGCACGTATGCCGCGTTCGTACTGTGCTGAGAAACAACACTCTGAACTGTTTTCCTAAAATGAAACAAAAAACAAGTGTCTGAGATAATTTTAGCTATTTCTGCTAGTAACACAATCAGACCACTGCACTTGCCAGCCAGATTTCACACCTAGATATTCTGAAGAATTGATAGCTACCCTTCACATGAAGAGCTTTATGCAAGAATAAGATTTAAATTTTTTAAAAGATGCACTATAAATAGCATTTTCTATTACAAGAATATTTCCTCTATAAAAAAATTATTTTTCATCTCAATACTAATCACTCCAGAACTTTCTGAAATTCTAATCATCTTTACAATTTTTCCATTCAGCCAACAACAAATTTTGCGTTTATTTATTCTATCTTAAAGGAAAAAAATGCTCTGGACATATCTTGTTTCACATTGAGCAATTCTCTCAAATATATGGCATATTTATGGCATATGTAACTATCATGGAAAAAAAAAAAAAAAAAAAAAACAGATCACACCACTCACCATCACTCAGTTACTTATCTTCCTTTGTTTATTACTGACTAAAAGTGCAACCTAGCAACAGGCTACGCCTACACAAAATTCTCATGTTATCAAAGTGATCCCAGGGACAAACCCCTAAGTTTGGGGACCCCTCTTTACATCCTATTCTATAAACAGAAAATCAGTACAAGATGGAGGCTTAAGTCTTGTTGTATTTTTATTTGGGACTCTGTTCTTCTCCTTACAAGTAAAATTACATCAGTTTTCACAGTATTCAATAAATCAATTTATTTTTAAAATATGCTTGAACTTATTTCTGAATTTATATAGCCATGAGTTTATTTTTTTGCTATTCTATGTTGGAAGAACATCTAGTCAGCAAACTTGCCAGTTTCATTCCAATACATCAGTTTCACAGGCTATATCACAGGTCTCCCTTTGTTCAGATCCCTTTAAGATTTTAGTACATCTTATTTAACTTCAACAGTCAGATTTTAAACTTCCTTAGCATATCTTTGAGACATAAGTATTACTTACCCTGAACGTTTAGCACTCTCTCTACACTGACATCAGACAGCCTTTTTTTCCGAAGTTCAGCACGAATTCTGAACACTTGATCAGCATAAGGTGTTACGACACCTATACTGCCGTCATCCAATTTGCCCCAGGCAACAGGCCATTTTCTTCTTAACTCCTCAACACGCTCTACTACTTCAAACACCTTAAAAGAAAGTCAGAATTCTTAAAAGAATGCTTGAATGAAGATCATTCTCTGATAGGGAAAGAGAATTTGAATTTTAAAGCCCTAAGACATTTAAATGACACAGCATCACAAAGCTTTACTGAACAAGCAATAATACAATGGTGTTCTATACTGATGCTCTAAAATATTATGTATTAAAACAATGCATTTAAAGTATTTACTAGGCATTCCTTTTTTTTTTTTTAAACCTTGAACTAAAATTTTTCCACAAAAATGTCAGCTTTAAAGTACAAACTGGGAAATGATATTAATAACCTTCATTTTCATACTTATGATCTTACTAAAATGTCAAGTGCTGTAGAACCTTTCTGATCGTATTTATCTAATTTCTGTAAGTAAATATACTGTCTAGATGGGGATTATTTAATTTTTACTCTGGATTTTACATGTTGTATTTCAGTTTAATAATTCAAGAAAAAAAGACCATGTATACCAGAGCACGTTCACTTCCCATTCCAAAGGATTCAATCAGGAATTTCAGATTATTCATCAACTGCTACTTCATCTCAATGAAACAGAATTAAGTGTGCTACCTGAAAAGACTAACAAACAATAAAATTTGAAAAAACGCCTCCTATGAGGAGACAGGCTCAAAGTAACCTCCTGCCAAAACGTGCCAGGCATAGCGACTTCTGTTTGGTTGGTTGGTTGAATTTTGGAGGAATTTTTTTTTTTTTTTTAATTTTTGCAGGTTTATTATTAAGATATTTACATTCAATGTCATTCAATAAATGTCAGTTTCTCATTCAATAAATATTCAGTGCCACTCAGTATTTATTTACCTACGTAAGGTATGATAACTGATGAACGCAGTTTTCCTTCAGCATCACAAATGCAAGCTCACTCTCCTAACAGTAGCTAAACAGTCTTTCCTACAAGAGCCTTACATATTCTTAAATTTCTTCTCTTCTCTATTCAATCAGTTATCTTTATCTGTGAGAATGGAGTGTTAAAACTACATTTATTGCTCTTAGCTTTTATATTTTTTCTTCTCCAAGTTGATAAGTGTGAATTCTAGGGGCTTTCACAGATATTTCTGGAATATGAAGAACCATATAAATCACAATAGGTATAGACAAATGATATTCATAAAGCATGCTATTTCTTAACTGCTGAAAATCTGCTGTTTCATGCTGACTTCTTACAATCTAACATCTATGTGACATTCTCATTTAAGTATATATTTTTAAAAAGTGAATCTAAACTGGGAAAGATTATTGAAAATTTTCAAATTCTTTAAAAAAAATCATGAGGAAATGAATAAAGTGAAAAGATTTATTAATCCTATAATATTAAAATAATATAATATTAATCCTTAATATAATATAAAATATATATTAATATATAGATTATATACACAATATATGTATAACATATATAATAATATAATATATAATAAAATATAATGTTAATCCTATAATATTAAAAATAATAAATAGTTTATTTTCATATTTCAGATTTTCAGAATACAGTGAAAATATCTGGCAGGTTTTGAGCAAGTCCTGAATATAACTTTGCACAATATAAATTCTCATATTTAAAAATTCTCATATTTAAAAGCTAATTCTGCTAACAAAGTATATTAGAATAAACGTTAAAACCTGTAAAAAGCATAGCACAAATATAAGGATCTTCTGCTAATATTTTGGTAAGCTTTTGTGAGAGAGTATAGCTTCTGGATATTCAGTTAGAATTAACACCATACAGATACATTTTAGAGTTAATACCAAAAAGAAAAGTTTATTTTCCTGACTGATAGTTAATATATGCACCACTGAACTATAAAATGCCCCGATACAAGTTTCGATTAAAGGCCAGACAGAAAAAATCTCCCTCATCATCTGAATTTCAGTTTATATTGGTGATTAAGCAGCTGTTGTCCTTCTTTTCTGCCTGTAGCTATTAATGACTCACAATTTTCAGACAGTTACTGGGCCACTGAAGATATTTAAAGCGTTTTTTCCAACTTTTTTTTTTTAAATGGCAAAGCAGTACAAGTACACTGATGAAAGCAGTCAGATGCCTTCAGTGATGTGTCCAGAAGTCATTGGAGGCTGAAGTAAACCTGTGTGGGTTTTTTTTTGTTGTTGTTTTTGTTTTTTTGTTTTTAATTTTTTAACCTCAGAGGAAGGAATGATAAAAATAATTTTTCAAGAATACCTGTAAGCATGAAATAAACATTTTGAGAATAAATTCTCACCAAAAAAAAAAGAAAAAAAATCTAATCTGCACATGATTAATTAGACAAAATCCTAAACAATTCAAGCAAATATGAAATGTTACTCCAGAGAACTCTTATCTGAGTGGGAACATTTCTACCACAGCAGAAGAAATTTAAGTTTTACTTCAAATTGCAGTTACTCTCAGTTGCTAAGATACATCCTTCAGACTGTCACAAAAATTATCAGGAAAGACATCCTGAAGAATGAGCCTAAGAGAACTGTAAGCAGCTTGCAAATTGCAAAGAGAAAAAGATGATAAATTAGTGGAAATGTTTACTACAATTGCAATGTTCACTACTCCATGTTTAGCAAACTTCATGTTTCTCTCTCCCATTAGACAATTTATGCCTTCCACCCACACTGAGCATAAGCCAAGAAATTTTGGGGTAAGGGGGCTTTAAGAAAACAATCATGAATTAAACCAAAGAAGAGTTACCTCTGCATTATTGTAAAAAGCTGTACTATTTTTTTCCTGCACATCTTCTCCACGTGCTGTGAAGAAAGTTAAAGGGTAGAAATCTTTGTGTGCTGGCTGCTTTCCACTTGCCATCAATTTGCCTTCATAGAAAAGTTCAGATGTGTAACTGTAGCAAGGCAAAACAAAATAAAATGTGGAGTCTACATATGAACTCACTGCTAAAATATGCAAATTTCACTGGTAAAATATGCAATCACAAAATACTTCATAAGGAAAACCACTGATTACTATTTAGCATCTCCAAACAAATTCTCTGAACTGGTATACCCATACTATAGACAGAACAGAAGGCATTAAAAATATGCTTTTCCAGAGGCAATATTTTCTTCTAATCTGAACCCTGACAAAGTTACTAACATTCTCACTAATGTTTCACACTCAATTTCTGTTGATGAAACACAGCATAAGGGGCACTTGTTGCCAGGGGCTGGTTTTCCATAGGTAGGCTGGACAATAAGCCTCCTTACGTCTACTAAGACTTGCTGAACTTAGAAGGTATATTTACTAAAGATTTTACGTGTACGGAGCACAATCAGGAACACACCGAACCTCAAGTGCTGAAGTTTCTGAGTCAAGTTCATAGAAATGATCTCTAACAGAAAGCTGAAACAATCCCTTCCCTTTCAGATTCCCTCTCATTTATAATTTAAAATTTCTAGAAACTTATAGGAAGTCTAGAATGTATAAGAAATAAAATGAGGAGAGATCAAGCTGGGTAACAAAATATTTTGTATTATCATTTTTGAATCCCCAGTGCACTTAAATATTTCTGCCTTTGCTTTGAACACAGTGATAGCCTAATTAGTATGACTGGATACCAACACAATATCCCTCAGTACATATTTGATTCAGGATTTAAACTTTAGCATTTTTCCCCATGATTGCACTTATTCTGTCTAGCACAGCTCATGGATGAGCTCATTACTCTAGCAGCCATTAGTTTATCATAGCATAAAAATGCAAAACCACTGATTAATGTGTCTTGAAAGAAGTAACAAGCAAAAGACAATAAGAAAAAAACATATCCAAATTTTGACCTATTTTTTTTTTCTGTTCATAGTTGTATATCTATACGTTCCTTACACTGCACATAGCTTATTGTTCCAAGGTAATCCACCCCAGTAATTCTAAAATTCTGACAGTTCAAAGACTATACCAAATACATAGCATAATGGTTAAAAAGGGAAGGTTAGCTCTTTGGCTTAGCATGCAAGTCTTGCAGCCAAAGCATCCCTCCCTGAATGAGGGACCTGTAACATGGTTGTCTGAATGAATCTCTAATGTCTGAATTTCAACCTAGTAACAAGGAATTACTCTACTAATTAACTTTGAAACAACTAAGATTTCATTGCAGAAAGTTGTAATGCTTCAGTCAGCTGTGCATGGCACAGAGGGAAAGTTTTGTTCACTCACACCAGTCAAAGCATGATACAGTGAAAAAGTTCACACCTACTTGATGATAGCTTCATGGGAGCGATAGTTCTCACACAGCAAGATCCTGCATGGAAATTCTGCAGGGTAGTGCTCATAGAGCCGATCAAGCAATGAAACATGCAGGTTTCTTTCCCTGGCAAATTCACTGTAGACAAAAGGACTGAGCTGTAACAGACACACACATACAAAGAAAATGTAACTAAATACGTGGACTTAAAATTTCAGGCTCCTAAAGACATGTATTTTGCATCAAAACAAAAATAAAACCTTACTGTAACTGTACATTCATAGTTAGAAGACATAGACCATGGCTAAGCATTTTCTAACAATTCCATAGAAATGCCTATTCCTACTGTAGAAGTGACAAAAGAGCAGCATGCTCTTACAGGAACAATAAGGCATTCAGTAACTAGGTAAAAGGAGAGAAGAACCCTTATATCTAAGGTTTTTTCTTTGTGGCTTGCAAAGATGAATAACTCAAAGCAGAGAGCTGTATGACCAAAAAAAAGACCTACCATCCACGGAACAGTTCGTAAACTAAGGTGGCCCAGTTACTAATACACTGAACTACTACTGGGCTTGTTTTACAACAAAAATATCATCTATTACAGCAGGAAAATCCAAAACAAGGTTGATGAAAAAAACAACGTTTAATCAAAACTCAAAAATGTAGAAATTAAGCCAGACCATATTTTTCTCAATGCATATTATTCAGAATCTGAGTTTCAGCTTTGCTTTTTTTTTTTCCTCAGATGTCAGCTTTAGAAATGTAAATGCCTCACAGAATAACTTCCATGAGAACTTGTGCTATAAAACCGCTCTTTGCGCTCATAGCCTGAGACACACAGGCCAGAGTTAACTCCAGCCATCCAGCTGAGACTCGTGAGCTCTAGCCTAAAGAGGTAAGAATTCCAACCTCTGAAAAAGCACTTTGAGATCTGTATTTTAAGAAGTGCTACGTGAGTCCTTGGGATTACTATTATCATGACTTTAAACGATCCAGCAGCAGGATGTGCAAATTCAATGGAATGGCAGCAGAAGAATCGAAACAGGAAAGGAAAAAACAGACATCACTGGCAGGACCTGAAGAACCATATGTATGATAGAGGTGATAGTGGTAGGTGGGAAATCTACTCTAAGTTAATTACTTATAGCAATGCAAACATCACTTCATTGCCATTGAGAACTGTCAAGAGAATTAAAGGCAAATATATAAAAACAAATAGACCTGGCCTAAATCAACAAAACAAGTAAGGATGACTTTTCTAAGCATTCTTTCCCAGGCCTGCACACTGCAAAATGGCATGCATAATGAGTATTTTAAACTCTTGTAAACTCTTTAAACCAAACAATTCCTAAGCACATCACAATAAATAAAGGCACTGGTCAGCTTCAGCTTGCCACTTTTTACCAGTTCAAATCCTTAACAGATTATGATGTTTCCAATACAAAAAAAAAATTGTCTAAACCACAATACACTGCCCATATTCTTCAGTTCT
Organism: Oxyura jamaicensis; assembly: GCF_011077185.1. Lineage (NCBI taxonomy): Eukaryota > Metazoa > Chordata > Aves > Anseriformes > Anatidae > Oxyura > Oxyura jamaicensis. The sequence continues at coordinate 9,411,621 of NC_048910.1, read as the reverse complement.
TTGAAAAATCAACATGGATTCCCAGTCATAAAGAAAATCCTACACTGACTTTATAAATATTACCATATTTTATGCAAGTAACAACTCTTGAATTTTTCTTGACTTCCCTGTCTCTTATATGGCTGGAAAATTTTATGTACCTCCCCCTTACAATTAAGTTTTACTTGCATGTAGTTCAGTGGTTGACTGGGTCCAAGTCTGTTCTATCACAGATTTCCTATATAACCTTGCACAATTCATTTGTTATCTTTGTGCCTTAATTCTCATCTTGTAAAACGGAAATAACAATATATTCTCACTTTACAGAAATACTCTAAGTCTACTTTAGAGATATTCACATACCATAGACATTTGGAGCAGTTAAATGCCCTAATATATATATTATATATATATATATACCCACACTATATATATATGTATATATACATACACACTTTATATTAAAAAGTCTGTAACTCTTACCTGCATATGGTCTCCAGCCAAGACGATTCTTGTGTTTTTATTAGCTAATGCTAGAGGCATAATAGTTTCACACTCCATAGCCTGTGCAGCTTCATCTAACAGAATGTGTGTAAAAAAACCTGTAAAACAGATATCAGCAAATAAATGAAACTTGAGATATGATAAAATAAACAGCGATAATAATACAAGAAAATGGACTAAGAGCTCTATATTCTGATAGCAACCAAAACCAGAAAAAAAAATCGGGATGGCTTACACAAATGAATTTCTAGCAATTACTAAGAACTACACAATTTTCAAACCCATCAGAGGGCCAATGGTGGTCAACAACTGATTGTCAGCAACATCAGCAGTAGTCCACAGATCTGCCTCTTTCTTCCAGTATAACCAAAATTAACATTAACACAAATGTTTTATCTGGACTCTCTTCATGCAAAGAGAAAATATCACTTGACCAACCTCCCTCAGAAGGTTTCTCAAATCTGAAAACCTTTTCATTAGTATGAGTCTTGAAGAGGTTTGGACAATGACCACAAAGAGGACTTCCTCATGTACATCAGTCCTACTGAATTACTAAAATTCTCACTGAAATTGCACACACAGCTAAATATTTTGCTGAGAATGGGCTTTACAGAATGTAGAGGGTGAGGGGAGAAGGGAACAGAAGTTAAGAGAAATTTAAATTCAATCTTACAATAATGTTGGACCAAAAGGTGGGGGGCTGAATCTATGCACTGGTTAACATGCACATGAAAAAATCTGGGCCACAGGAAGCTTAGATTTTATGAAAGGTAAATTCTGGACAGATATAGAAGATAAATATTTTTGTATACTGTTATGTACTGAGGTTTAAAACATTGTTTTAGAAGATTTAGTGTACCACCCAAGTAAGATTGCATACATAAAAATGAAGCAATTTTTCAGAAAACATGAGTTTCATACAGCTGCACACACATTTCCATGACATGACTGTACAAAGCTTATTGTCAAACAAAGCAGTTACTTCCATTTAAAGACCTGAAAGTATGTACCCTAAATTCTGTATTAGTTTTCTCTGTCACAATAAATGACTAAATGTAACCATAAAAAGCTAACTTTAATAGCTTTTGTAAAGAAATTCCACATTCTCCAAAAACCAGATGGATTTCATTTGGAGATAAAGTAAACAATAAATCCGAAGCAGCCTCTGTCCCACTAAATCAGTTTACGATATTTCAGTTTAGAAAACAACTGGCATGTATCATGTTAACATAGCATGAGGCTGTATGTGTGGGAATTGTTTGCAAAGCTAAACAATTCATAAAACAAGAAAAAAGCTCTGTGTGTGTATTTATGCTTACATGCTCCACTGAGTAAGAACTTAATGAGCACACTATTCAAAGTCAGAATCTCAAATAGAATTTTCCCTCTTGGATCTCAGAAACACCAGATCATATATAATACTCCTCCTTTAATAATAAGAAAAAGGAACATTTGAATGCCAGCAATTTTATAGCTTTGTAATAGACATTTATTCATTAAAAAAGAAAGAGAGAGAAAACCATTTTAAGATGGCAATTTTTTACTTTATTTCTGAACAGTTTAAAAAATTGGGCAAGGAACAGAAAGAATAGTTGTTACTGACACTGGAAAAACAAAGATGCTTCCCAAAGCACCTTATGGATACTTCTTCTTTAGAAATGATCATACCTGGTTCAAGATCCAGTTGACACAGATACTGTGATGTATTTAACGTAACAACTACTACTCGTTGCTTAAGAATATCTTCTTTCTGTGGCATCTGAAAGGTGGAATGTGTGCTTGAAATCAAACAGTACTGATGCACAACTGGGTGGACAGTCTTTACCCAGCGATTTCTGAAATATACCCTAGAAAATAAAAAGAGGGCTTATTTTCTGTACAGTTGGAACACAGTGACAGCCTAATTATTTCAAATGCTAGTATTCTGTTTTCTGATAAATAAGAGTCTTTGGGAAGCAAAACATCACTACTATGCAGAATTACATGCTAAAATATCTTCGATTCTCTTCCATTATTTGCTGCAGTGCAATACTACATATATGAATAGTTACCGGGGATTAATTCACATGTGGAAATCTGTAAGTTCATCATATACTTAAGTACTGTGACCCTCATATTAGTATCATTTTTATCTGTCAGTAAACTCATTTAAAAAAATATTTCCTTAACTAAAATATAATAATAGCCAATAGTATTGGAAGTGACAGAGATGCAGTGGTCTACACGTTTCATCAATTACATCCATAGGACCATTAAGGCATATTAATGCCTTCTCTTCTGAAAAAGCATTAATAAAATCTTCCACTCCCTTTACAACATACCATACGTCTTCAAAGTTCTCAGAAACAAACAGGATCTAAATTCATCGTTTTATCACAGAGGGCCTTAATTCTGATATACTGTATAAAAGAATGAGAACAGTGCCAAGAAGAACAGCTTTCTTGGTCTGAAATATCAGGACATTGTCAGCAGAGCACTGGACATCAATCAACTTTCCATGACATTTAAAATCATTTTAATCACCATACCATGAGATCAACAATGAATTATTCTTAAATGATGAAATGTTACAGCCAGTCTAGCTAAACAGAAGAAGAACAGGGAAGACACAAAGACTACACCCCAGAAGATACAGCACAAGCAACTAACTCCACAGAGGTCACCAGCTGAGGGTCTGGATAAAGATGTCAAAGGCCTTCTCTGTGTGGTGTTCCTCAAAAATATAATCTGTATCAAATAAGAACTGCAAATCTCAAGTGGAATCTTTAAATTACAGGAAACCATGGTACATTCTTATTTAGAATTAAAGTTATTTTAACTTATTTCCAAAGCAAATTAAGATGAAACAGTTTCAAATAATTTAAGTTCTGAATATGGGATTCATTGCTGTTTATCTATTCATTATTCATTTCCTTCCGATTAGATTTCTCCTGCACCCATATTACAAATCCAAATCATTAATGAAGTATTGGGAGAAGTGAAATTATGCACCTAAGTGCAAAACATGATTGCAATGGCTGGACTTTGGATACCATATATCTAGTCACGTTTGAAAACTAAGCTCAGTTCCATATAATGCAAGTGAAACAGTTATTAGCGCTATAATAAATTTGTTTAGTGAAAATTCAGGTAACAGTTTCCATTTTGGACATTACACATAAAATGAAATGTAAAGAGGTGCAAATGCACTGCAGTAATCTGAATGGCAACACAACCAACCAAAACTGACACTTGGTGATCAAATGGCATCAGTTAAGCCTGGGTTCAGTGCAGGAGCAATTGATGCACTCCTGAGTCATTCCAGGACCGAGAACCCTCTAATGGGATCAACGTATTTATTTCTTATCAGCCAGACCGATAAGCTTTACTTAATAAACTGGTATTACATCAATGTAAAAACATATGGTCACAGCCTCATTGCTACAACAAGGTAGCAGGAGCAAAATAAGCCCGTTCTATTTATCCCAGCCATTCAGTCAGCTTTTATATGATTCAGTTTCTCAATCTTAACTGAGGATTATACTTACCTACCATCTCACAGGAGTACTGTGAGGATTAATGAGTTTATTGTGAGTTTATGTTTGTAAAGCACTTTGAGATTCTTGGATGAAAGGTGCTATTGAAATGCAAAATATTATGGTTATTAGACATTATTATACCATGCACTGTCTTTCATTACACAAATTCAACTACGTGTGACTCACAGATTGGGTGACAGCATTTCAAACTGCGTTGTTGCTTACCCATTAATTTATTTTATTTTGATGTGAGATCAAAAAGGTATCCCAGAGCTATTATGCACCACTGGCATAAAAGCACCTGACAGATGTGACTACTGGGAGAATGTCGTGATATAAGTAAGCCATACTGAACATGGGACTTCTCAGGTGCAACACCTAACAACACCTCCTGTAATTTCATGATTAGTTTTTTTTCTTAAAGCAAGAGAAAACCATTACCTTTTTTTTTTTTAACCAATTCAACACAATGCAAAAGATTTCACCCTGCAACATAACCTTGCTTTCTAATCAAGCAAGTGTCCAGCCTTCTAATCTTAATACTTGCCAAAGCAAAGTGCCTGAATGCCAGCAGAGTCAGGCAGGTACTAATCAAACTATCCACATAGCACCTGCAACACACCTATTAGCATGCAGCTAGAGGTACAACAGCTGCAGTTACAAAAAACAAAGCCAAACCATAACTCACATGTGACTGTATTTCCTCACATCATGTGCCTCACCTCAAGATTTTAATTGTGGAGAAATGAAAACCCTGAAGGCTAGGTTTATCCAAGCCACAGGCAGTGAAATCACTGGCAAATACATAGAGAACCACATTGAAAGAGAAAAGTCGTAAGATCAGGGACTTAACCTCCTGCAAACAAAAGCACTGAATATAGCCACTGTACTTACTAATGCTGGATTAACATACTCTGAATCTGCATTTCATCTGGAAATTCATACCCCCTTTATTTCTAAGTCTGGATATTTACAACAAAAGCTTTCAATTTCTAGCCAATGATCTAAAATAAACAAACAAACACATACGTGTCTCCATCAACTCTTCATCAATTATGCCAAAACAGAAGCTGGCCCAACTATTTTTGTTAAATGTTAGCCAACTTAAGTTTTTCCTACTCTTCCGCATTTTGCTTCTATTGATAAATTTCCATCAAAATAACTATTTGTACAACAGACTATTTGCAAAAGCAGCAAATTTGTATCAGCAATTAAGACTCAACTTCCTTGTTCACGTTTCAGGCTGGGACTGCTCCTGAATCCCTTGAAATATGCTTCTAAAACTTAATAAAAGGGTGTCTAGAGTCAGAACCTCAGATGGAGATGGAACAGTCTCATCTGTACTCCTGTCCTACAAAACTGACTCCTACTTCTCTCCTTGGAGAAGACAGTGAATGGGGACTACATTTATGTTCTCCAAAACTTTTTTCCTGTTCTGAACTAGAAAATACAATCTCTTCCTAGTTCTTGATAAAAAGGCCAGGATTCTCCCTTCAGGCTGTGCTGTGCTCTGAAGAACTCTTCTTGGACAAACTCCAACCCCAGCTCCTCCGAATTTGTACGATTCTTTCTCACCTGAAAACCCTCAAGCAAAAGAAAAACAGAGGCTTATAGGAGAGAGATCCAGCTGTCTCATTTCACGCCTCTAGTGAAAGTTAAAAAAAAAAAATCAAGTAGTCCCAAGAACCCTAAAGAAAATTTAAAAGCACCTGATTTCTTTTTTCATTTCTTTTGATTCCCCTCCATAGAGAGGTTCATTGTGATGTACAAGTACATTCCTTGGGATGCAGAACACAAGTGAAGAACCTGTCTTACAACCTGAAAAAATAACTTTTTTTTAAAAAAAAAAAAAAAAATCAATCCTTTGAGGATAGGATAGGATGAAATCTAGAGTTTCAAGGAAAAAAAGTAATTGCTTAAAGAGGTGTTTTTTTTGTTGTTTTTTTGTTTTTTGTTTTTTTTACAAATACAGCATTTGATAAGATGAATTAATTCTGTTTTCAGTATGAAAACTTTACTATGGACAATTTGGGAAAAAGGTGATGATCCCCTAAAATCTACTGAAGCTAGCAGCCACATATTAAACTACTTGGTCCCAGGCTACATGTAATACTGACACAAGTACATTATGACCAAGATATTTTAAAAAAAACTGCTAGTGAACTGGAGAGGCTTCAACTGAGATATCTTAAATAGAACTGGCTTTTATTCTGATATTGCCAAGGTGATAATCAGCAATAACATGGTTAAGAATAAAAGACAATAAAATATAGATAAAAACAGTATCAACCTCCTTCCTTTCAACAGTACAGTATACAACACAGTATACAACTAAATTTGAAATATCTCAGTAAAACAATAGCAATAAACAGTTTAGATAATAAATAGTAGTAAACAGTAGATACCTCAATCACTTTGTGCCCAGAAACACATAGAGAAACTGCTGCTCTCTGCTTCCTAGGTCTTCACTGGAGTTTTTAGGAGTAATGAGAAGTATCTGACTACGGTGCCTACCTTAGGAGCCTACCTCCCGAAGACTAACAGTTGATGGAGAGAGACAAGCACATCCACAGAGTAAAAGGGTGTGCGAATTAGAAGCCAATTACTACCTCTACTGCTCTGACTCACCCTCTAAGGTGCCTGCTTCAGCACACTTAAAATCAAGAGTCGTAGCACTGAACAGAAGCACTTAATTGCAGGCTCTTTCCTCCTAACTGTAGGTTAGTGCTTTTTTTTTTTTCCCTTTCCCTTTCAGAAACACTTCTGCGTTAAACTACGTAAGTATAAAAAAATGTTTCAATGTCAAGTGTCTTAAGTAAAAGACGGGTTTTGGAGAGTGTCCCTTAAACAGCTGCATTATCTAATCATAACCAGTGTCATCTTTTTTCCCCAAGGTACAAATTTGTTTATGGGTATTTGGACCATAAGAATTTGGTCTCCAGGCTTCATTGGTACATTATTTGGGTGTAGAGCCTAAACTCAACATAAATTCTCAGTATTCATTTTGCCTTTATGTTTTCTGAATGGCAGATATAATTATTTTGTGAGGAAAAAGAAGTACAAATCTATAACATGATATTTAAACAAACTGCCCGAACTCCAAGCTTCAAATGTTTATGTCACCTCATTGACAGGGTGATTTAATTAGCGTGCATCTGACCCACAGAAATTTATAGAAATATTTACGTAGCTCCCAGTACTCAGTCAATATTAAATATTTAAGTTTTCCTTCCTTAAGAACAACTTAAATACGGTGCTCCCGCACTAACCGGTGGCAACATTTTTAGCAAAGATACTATTTAGCCAGGTCATCCCTTGTAGAGTAAATAAAAAACCTAAAGCAAACTGTTCAGCCCTTTGGAAACACAAACACTGCAAGTAGCACATCCTGCCTTGATACTTTACTGCTCCTGCTCCATTTTATGTTTCCCTTAAAAAAACAGCACAAGGCTTAGGGCACGCTGTTTAAACTAACAGTAATGATTTTAATTTGAAAATAGATCTTGACAACAGTCAATAAGAAAGGTAACAGACCCACGAGTGATTTTCTGCAAGGAATCTCACGTAGCTCTAGCTTTGAATTCAGACAAATTGGCCCTTTATCTCCTGCCAGATCAGGCTGACATGCACTATGCTTTCAAACAACGTATGCTTCCCAAGTATCCGTAATATTCTTAAAGTAATTGACATACACACCAGAGGAAATATAAACATATATACAGCTCCAGAGACACCCCCATTTTCAAGAATGAGAACTTTCCATAAAGTTATCATGACTACTTGAACAACGTCATACAATCTATAGCAGCTCTTTCTGGAGGATTCATAACAAATAATGTGACAGTTATATTTAAAACTTAGAGTGGCTTTTGCATTATGCACTGAAATACTCTTGGCAAATGTGTGAGTATATGCATATGTTTAACCTTAATGGGGCAAAAAAATGCTTTTCTTTTACATATGTTTTTCGTAAGCACATCTGAGACCAGACTACATAGTTGAATACAGCACATGAAAGAAGGTAGCAAAAGCTTGGCAACCACAATAAAACCGTATTTAACTTTCACATCTTGTTCTGTTAAATCACAGTTCAATATTCCTGAAAGTGTAAATTACGCACGGTTTTTTCCCACTACAAAATTAAGACACCATAATGCTTTTCATCACAAAGTGCTTTACAAAGTGCCTTAAGACAATTTGGGTTAAAATACACCAAATTAAAGGTAACTTTTTAGAAGTTAGCTGCCTTCTCTTTTTGGCCAGATCCTCAGTGTCTGTCACAGGGCAACTAAAGCCAGCAAACTTAAGAGGATTTACACCTGTCATAAATCTAACTCTTTCACATAACTTCAGTGGTTTCACTGACATTACATAAAATTTAAGTCCAGAAGGGCTTTCAGTTGCTAGCAAGTAAACAGTCATTTTCTTAGTAATATAATAGTCATGCACTGACATTGAGAAAATGATGCTCGTAATTTTAAAAAATATATACCAAGTTAGCAGTCTTATATACAATGATATCTGTGCAAATATTGCCAAGAGTGGGCTTCTGCCCATAAATAAATACTCCCTAAATATTTCTATGCATGTTTTACCCTTTCTGTGTTTTACATTTCCAATTCTTCTTCATTTCCTTTCTTAACCAGCCCCCCAAAAATAACCAGAGCAAGCACATTTAATCGCACAATTACTTCAAACTCACTGATCAGAAGTGGCCAAACTACTTCCACATAATTCTCTAAATACACAGGTCCTATGTCAACAGATTTTTTTTCTTCAAAAAGCCAGGTGGGAAGCTCAAGCTTCCAAATAGTACGCATGAGTAAAAATCTTGTAGAATTTAAAATACATTTAAACTTCCTTTTATTTTTATCATAATAGCTTTTAGAAGAGCATATCAAAAGTTTGCTCGTTAGGAAAGACACATTTATCAATAGAATAATAAAAGCTTAAAAAAGGATGTCTTTATTTTTATTTAACAAATGACCCAAAATGATGTTGATAATGTTTCACATTCCTTTTAGTCTATGTTTTTAAAAGCACTGCTGGTAATGCCAATATGCCTTTATGTTTTAAAAGTTCTTTAACCTTTTTTTATAGACACCTTTTCTTAAGAATAGTATTTTATAGATACATAATAAGCCTTAAAAAAATACCTGAGAGGTCTTGCCTGGGGATTGCCTGCTTCTACATATGGATGTAAATAATCCTTTATGTAGAGATCAGCAGCACTATTAGAATGGGTGCAAATGAGAATCCTGCTGGAATAAATGGTGCAAATAAAAAAGCAATGAAGAAACAGAAAACAATTCAAAGCAGTAGAATACAAAAAAAAGGAAACAGTGGCCATCTTCCTGCACATTTCTCTTAATGAAACTAGTCACTGACCTGCTCTAGTTTGCATGATTCAGCCCTTTAACACAAATCCTTCAGTTAGGAAAAGATTTAAAGTTCAAATAGTTTTTCAGTAATTATTTCACAATTATTAATCTAGACTTGATTTAAAATAAGAAACAGCTTTTATTGTCTAGCATACTGTACAAATTTCCATGTCAAGTGAAGCATAGTCATTCTAGATAAAATCACTTAACTAGTTTTGTTCTGAATGGAAAACACAGGCTAAGACTACAAAATTACATTATCATCCAAAACAATGACGGATGGCTGGGGTTTTGTTTGTTTTTAAGCTGGGTGGAAATTCTATACTTCTCCCTTTCACTTGTATTTAAGTAAAAAATGGCATTTTCTTTGCTAATCAAGAATTGCTCTATGTTAGTGCCCCATCTCACCTAGTATCCTGTTGCTGGAGTATGTGCTTGACTGCCTGAGCCAGAGTGAACGTTTTTCCTGTCCCATAGGGACCGATGATAAGAACAGGAGGCAGTTGTATTGAAAGTGGAGTAGTGATAGCCAGAACAGCCTCTTTCTGCTTAGCATTTAGTCGAGGGTCCAACTGCTCATCCCATTGTCTGTTCAAAAAGGAGACAAGAGGTTAAAATCAGAAGCTATGAATACTCACAGTCAATGAGAAATGAAATGAGTTAAGATCACAAAGGCTTTCAAGGAAGAGTCTCTATGCTAATGTATTGATTCTGTAATTCTGAATCATATTAGAACAAATCTAGCAAAATAATCAAGTGCTTGTATCACAAAACCTTGATACTACTTGCAATATATCAGTTTTTTTCAAGAGAAATCCAACTATGTCAATTTACACTATCTCACCTAACAAAAATTACCCTGCAGAGTACACATTTTAGATGAAAGTACATGCTGCACAATCACTTGATAACAAAGTTTTTCCTACTATTACTACAGAAAATGTAACATTAGTTACATTTATTCCCATCAGCATTTACACAGTCAACTTTTTAAAAGTCAACATTTATACAAACTCAGAACTTGGTAAATATGAACTAGGATGGAATTAAAAAACAAACAAAAATAGTGGCTACCAATTAATTGCAAACTTTTTTTTTGATCATTAAGACATACCTCTAATGGGAAAGCAGTCTAAAAAAAGGATTTTTGCTGCAACCCGCTAGTGATACCAGCCTTAACAGAAGGATGATTTCAGAAAATTCCAATGAGTGTAAGAGGTTAAAGATTTGTAGACACCGTTTTTAATATTCCCAGTGACAGATTTAAAAGTAGACATGCACAGTAAAAAACACCTGTCACTGCTGCACATATGGCCATACTTCAGTAATGCGATCTGCTTCAGTACAAGCACTATGATTCTTGCAGATCAGGAAAGCTTCTATTACCAATGGGGAGTAAAATAAAGAGAACACTTAGGACTTCAGTCAACTCTAAGACAGCTATGAACAACAAGCTTGCAGGAGGATCTAAGAAAAACTGAAAAGTAATAGGGATGTAAACCAAAAATGTAAGAAAAACATAGGGAAAGAGAGTTCTGAGTCAGACAGAACTACTGAATCCCAAGGAAGGGCAAACCAAGCCACCACATGAAGAAAAACATGTTCATTACACTGACTTAAATGCAACTACAACTATTACATATGTAATTTCTGTATATAAAAATATAAAGCCATTATACAAATAAATTATATCAGTTATAACTACCATAGAATTTTCTGTAAATACAAATTTCCTGGCATAAAAAAGAAAGTTCTAGCTTACTTGACTTACCTCCTTTTTACTGAAATCACTGCTTACCTTCAAATTATTCCTAAATACTATTTCCTTGCAAGATTCACCCAAAACTCAATTAAGTCAGTGAACAGATTGTCATTGTCCTCCATTAGCTCTGTAGTATAACTCTGTGCAAAACCCTTCTTTCTGCCTTTACTGTCAAAGCTTTGATACGTGCAGCAATCATCCTCACCCAGAACACTGCACCCACCCTTTCATCATCTCTGTTCCTCCTACACTTCCAAAGAGGAACTAAACTTTTTCCAGTCATTTTTGTCTTACGTTGCCTAGCTGTCTCAGATTTCTGGCCAGATCACCTTCCTTTTCATTCTTGAGCTATCTTCCATTCTGCACTGCAATCACACGTTTAATTCTCACCTTCAAGACACAACACAACTACCCGCGTGCTGTACAGGCTATCAATTCCACATACCTCTCATTTCCCTGGTGTCCATCTAAGTACAGAAACTTCATGCCTTTTTTATCCCTCCTCATGCACCAGGAATATTGACCATACTCCCTGAGCCAGTAAGCCTCACGTTTCTCTTCCCTACATCTCCTCTTCGAGACAAACTATTTTCACTGCATTACTGCATCATTCTGTTTTCTCAAAAGTATTTATATAACGTACGGGTTTATATTTCATAAAGGAAACTATAAAACATATGTACAAAGAATCTCAGGACTGCTTGCAAGTGCAATGTTGGTTCTTCTAAGCCTTATTCCCATACCCTTCCCCCCTCCCCATTTTTTTTTGCCATCCCCTTCAGTAGTCTGTACAAAATTGGGTCATTGCATCAAACTCAAAGAGTACTAATGGTTGCTCATGCAAATGAAAATCTGCATGCTTAAGATCCTGCACAGCACAACCCTTGTAACTGGTAGTTACATTTCTGTAAGTGCATATTTTCAATGAAGAAAAGAACAGTAAATAATCATAGGAGTTTTGTTTTCTACAGCTACAATACAACTGCAATGCCTATTAAAATCACATTTCAACCTCCAGGAAAAAACAATCAACAGATTCTAGTCCTCAGAGGATCAGTTTTCTTGTTTTATTTAGAACAGTTTCACTCCCTTCTCTGAACCATCCTCACCATTAATGAAGAGAAAGACATATTTCCTGTTCTAGGGCAGATTTCAGCCATCTGTTATGAGAAATTCAATACTGCATTACCATACGATCTTTGATATTAAAGTGTTTGTATTCTTGTACCTGTTGGGACTCCAGGGTATGGTGGGAGTCATGCTGACATCTGGAAACAAAATACTGTTGTCCTTAATCCTGTCCAAGGCATAATGCATTTCACAGAGTGGTAAGCGATTTAACTGAAACTGAAGTTCAACCTACAGTACAAAATGAATGAATTAATAGATGAACAAGAATGATTTATTTAGATAACACTCTTTAGACTTGGATGCATATCATAAATTTTTCTTCTGAGAATCAGTAAGTTGCAGGAAGATAAAACAACAAATATCAATCAAAAGATTTCCAATAAAATTAACTCGCCCTGTTTTGCTTTGAAACAAAGAAAAATACAGCATCTTCTGTAACATCATTTTGTTGTTTGATTTTAAGATTAGATTTCACTGCAGTTTCTGAGAGGAAAAGAAAAAAAGGAAAATATTCTTGGAATTATTTTGGAATATAAAAAATACTCCTTGAAAATATTATTTTCCTAAAACATTGTTTTTAAATATATAATCTTCCATCCCTTCTTGTAAGAACAACCTGAAAACAGCAATGGACCAGAAACTTACAGATGAACAGATGATATAAATTAGGTGTGTGACCAGCAGAGATAAAACCCAAACATCATTTAAGCCCAGTCAAATGTTCTGGTATAATACAATTTGTCACTTATGCTGAGTGGTTAGAACTCTCAAAAAGGTAATTTCTAAAATGTAATTGTTTATCAATACGTTCTTTTGTTTGTCCCCTAAATTACTCAGTCACAAAGCTCAACAAACCCAGAATATATTTGTAAACGGTCTTTTCTAACAGCTTCTCTGAAGGCTTTAATTCAAAGTCCTAGCCAACTAAAATAAGTTTTCTTCATATACGGGCAAGAACTTCTCTGCACCAACACAACATGCCTCATTCCAAGCCACATTATCTTTTCTCACGAGCTCCTCCCTTGGCAGAGCCATTTAGCCTTCCAGTACTTTCCACGCTCCGTATAAGTACTGGCTGGACCCGATGCCCCATTACCTGCTTGAAAAGTCACTTCCAGACACGGGGATCAGACCTGTAAAAGCCCTCTTGTGCACGAGTAATCTTCATTACTCTAAGCTCATCTCTTTCTAAAAGCTTTGCAAAACACAGCTCTTAGCATTTCCTTTTTCTAGTATCTTTAACCATACTGTTCATACCATTATGCAGCACGTAAAACCAATGCTAGCTGTGCTGTAAATAAACATCTGCTTGCATCAGTACAGATTGTAGCCGTTAACTTCCCATCTCTCACAGGTATAAAGACGTTAAATATTCATTTTGACTATCACGTTTTACAGCAACACGTATAACCATAACTAAAGAAAAGGGCAGCAATGGATCCGTACAACTAAGCATGGAGCCCACTAAAACTACTGTAACTGCTAGGAAAGCTTTGTCTTTAAATAGCATACACGAATGCTCAGGAAGTTTTTCCCTCTCTATTCCAGCACACAGCCTGTGCCTACCAGTGCCTCAGGAAAGACCCAAGCCTTTAAAAGCAGCATGGTTTAGCACCTGCCAAGAACGACAGCGATAGCTCGTGCCTGAGGGTGACCTCGAGCTTCCTTCCATGCTGTGTCCTGTCCGTGCCTACCCAGGGCCAATCCGTCTGCCTGACGGCATCCTGCAGATGTTAGGAAAAGCTTCCAAGCAAGAGGAAAAACGCCTGTGCTCAGACAGACCCAAGGCTAACAAAAGACCACCCTGTGATGGAGCAGTAATTTAAACGCAGACAAACCATAATGCTCATCTGAGCATCATTTTAATGGCCTTTTCTGGGAGTCCGAGCAAGGTGGCTGGCATTAAATGCCTCGTGTTATCTACCAACATTCTCCACTTTCTTCAACAGCTTGTGATTTGTTTTGTTTTTAATGCAGTTTGGATTGAATCACGTAGTTATATTTGCTGTTGCAGAGTACTGAATGAGGCCATCTGTGTAGGAGAGGCATGTAACCTGCTTTAATAAACATTCCAGAATAAGAAAACAGTGGGAAAGGAAGTTAATCCACTGCCAGTTTCACAGAAGACGACACAGAACAGTGTATCCACTCCAAAAATAAAACAGTCTCATGTTAGTTTGGTCACCAAAAAGAGCAGCAGCCAAGGGGCTTTAAAGTACCAGTTTATTCCATCCCACCTTTAGGAACAGCGCACTTGATCAGAGCCAGAATTACGTGTTTATTACAGGTAAGACAGGACAAGAGGCAAGTCAATTAGCAGGAAGTTTCCAAGATGAATTGTTAGAAGAGGAAAGGAAAGTAAGACCACTAATTTACCCAAAACATACAAAAGTAAACGTTGACCAAATTGCTTTTAAGAATCTCATAGGGATTACTAAAACTGCTGGAGACAATGGCAAGATTTCCATCTTCAACACAAACCCTACACATCCAAATTGTAATATGCTCCGTTCTAACCTGAGGATCCCTTTTCACATCCTTAGGCAGTACTTTATCGGAAAAACTTTATTTACAATTGTGATTTAATAAAATATAGGTAACTGTTTAAGGATTTGACCACTAGTTCACTGATTGATGTATGTATGAAGTACTGCATGATTTCACAAACAAACTTAGGACCCAGTTTTTAATGGAGAATAGATTTGCTGCCTCAGGCTACGTTTTACAAGGAAAACAAGCCAGTTACTCAAGCCCCAGCTCATTTTGCATTCCAGTGGAGTTTTTGATAGAATCAATTAGTAGGTTTAATTATTGTTTTAAGAAAACAAACACAAAACCAAGAGCCCCAAAGAACGTAAGTCTTCCCAGGCCAATTAGCCACATTAAATTAAGACATTATTATTCTTGCATGTTTCTCCAAAACAAAATGAATGGAAGGAGAGAATTATTTGGTGAAAATACATTCAATTCTAGCAATTCCAGTGACCTTAATTTGAGGTCATTTCCATTTAGTAACAAAGCTGATCACAAGTTCTATAGCAGACACACAGAGAACGGGTGGGAGAAGTATAAGTATTTAACTTAAGATTTGTCTTCCCTTACGTGCACTTCCACTTACACTTCGTGCACTAACTACACTATGTCATTTAAAAGCACATTCTATCCCCACCCATTTCTATAAAGTACACAAACTCTTGATCTTACTGCCAACACAATTTTCTCCAGCAAAAGTGTTAGAACTCTTCGTTTGGTGACCAAATACCTCCAAGACACGTATTTAAGTGTTAAGGGAGAGATAGCCATGGAAGCAAGTATCACCACTGTGAAACAAAGAATATGTATCATTAAAGTATTTGTTCATCTTCCTCTTACACAACCCTCATCATCTTCATCAAGGAAATACTTGAAATTCAAAACTTTTCCACTGAAGGACAATATTCCTTTTGTTCTGATATGGTCTCTGAATGCAGCACAAGGCCCATTCATAGCCTCAACAGATCTTACTAAAAATTAATCTCCGCAGGTCTAGGAACAGGTGTAGTGGAATCCACAATAACGACAAGATACAAAATCAGGAGCCCAAGACCCAAGCTACCACAGGGAGAGTTCTAGTTGGCTACATCAAGAGCAGCAGAGATTTTTATTGGAGAAAAAAAAAAATCATAGCAATAGAAAACTTCTTCCTTTGACTTCATTAAGAAAAGGTTCCTGAGGACTCTGGTGACAATATATATGCATATACTTATAAATAAAATTCACATTTCACAAATGAAATTTTCATCTGTGCTCTACTTTCTCTGTATGATGAGGCAAAAGAAAATTCCTTTCCATATCTTCTAGGAATTACTTTGGGTGGAGCTGAAAAAGACAACTCAAACATGCCAAAACAGCTTCCACTCAGCCTTACCTGCATTTCACAATCTGCCCGAAGATTAAGTTCTTCACAGCATTCCCTGGATACCCTCAAGAAGATATAATCTTTTGTTTTCTCTTCAATAGCTGCTTCATAAACCTTCTCTTTGGTTCCTTGGGTCTGTGCTGATTTCTCTTTAGTGACAGGCAATAAATAAACAGCATTGACTTTGGTCATCACCAGCCGTCCAGCCAAAGTGTCTTCTGAAAGCGTTTCAGTGAGCTTAAAGCGTCCAAAAAGTTGTCCATTTTGAGCATATTTTGCACCTCCAGAAACCCCAGTGAGCATGAAGCTTGCCACAATCTGCAATTGCACTTTTATGTTGAACCTAGGTAAGAAAGCATCTAGTTAGTGCAGAAAAACGCTCTCAGATCCGGAGACTTCATGCATTGAGACCAAAGATTCACCACCTTAGACTCCGAGCATATAACTGTTGAACAAACAAGGATAGCCAAAGTTAAAAGAATCAACTTCAATAAAGCTTTAAAAAAAAAAAAAACAAAAAAAAAACGCTGTGCATGTCCCAAAGCAGTAAAACTTTCTATTTAAATAGTTTGTAACATTATATTTCCTGATATTAGGTATTCAAGGAGAGACAGCAGAATAAGAACAGAATAATATTCCTATTTATTCCATGTATCTCTTCCAGGCTGCACACTAAAGAAGGTAATCTACATCTTGACAAAGGGAAATGGTATTATAATTCAGATGGACTGATTAAAATGCTTCCTTAAAATCACAATGTGGGCATAAAAGTGAGATATTTTTATTTAAAATGAAGGAATGGCATTGCAGATCAGCCACATAAACCATCTATCCAAAGAATTCCTATTAACAGCAAATTCCTCCTATTATTAACAGCAAATTCCTCCTATAACCAGAGAATTTAAAAAATTCATTCCTAGTAGTTACAATTTGCAAAAAGTCACAAACATAACACGTGAAAGTGACACAGTAGCACATTTTATTGACCTCTCACCAATACATAGCAATCTCCTCCTAGAGTGTCTGGCTTGTTTTTAAAAGCATTTTTTCAACCTGATTTTAAAAATAACAAAAAATAAATCTGTCACTCCTGATAACATTCTTTCATCAGCAACTTTTTCCTGACAAATTACAGAAATAAGTAAAAACCAAAGGTTTTCACAAAAAATAATTTTCTTATAATACTCACCCTGTTTTATTTGATCTGTTCATCTTCTTAAAACTCGTATTTTAAACTAATGAACTCATGGTTATAGTTTAAGATCTGTACTATCAGGGACCATAAGCTCATAACAATGAAACCAAACATTTCATCTCTCTTGGAATTTAAACATTGAATATATTTTTGCCATATTTGCCAAATCATGTCTTTCAGAACAAAAAACTGCAAGTTTGCCCCCTTGTGGAAATAGTTGCTTCTTTACATAATACGGGCAATTAAGTCAGATGCACATTTCACATTCCTCCACCTCAAAAAAGCAACAGATGTCATCCTACTGAACATGAATTCCTTCTGTTCATCAGTAACTGCAAAGGTTGCTCCATGAGCTACAGTTAAAGCAATCACTCAAAAGCATGCGCTTATGAGAATATGTGAGAATTAAGTGTAATCCTTCCAATTTCTACATGTGCTAAAAACAAACACAAAACTTCTGTGTATTAATGTGCTAGAATATTCTGAAGCACCCATCAGCAAATCAGCAACACCTAAAACAGTTCAAATCACATTCAGATAATTGTTGCCATACTGTATAGATTAGATTTCACAGAATGAACAAGAGCTCTGCATTGTTACTAAGATACAATCACGTGCTGTTTTGAATTTATTTTGTAAGAACTCATAAAAACTTCCTAAAACTGAGTCCCCAGGCTGCTAAAAATGTACCAGCTCATTCTCAAATTCTGATTTGTAGAAACCTGCTGGAAAACAGTAGTACTGCCATGCTGAGACAAATTATTGTCTTTATAAATGACTAAACTGATTCTATTGTGCTAAATGAGATAAAAAGTTTACAGATTACCAAACACTTTCCAGTGAGTAAGCTGACACCTTCTGGCAAGCTGTTAAACTACAAAATTGTCTAAGGATTTTATTTTAAAGTCAAAAGTTGCTTCTTCCATTCATTCCTCACTTTTGCTTTGAAGGTTCATTTTTAAAAAAAAAAGTTTTCAGTGAGGTTTATACAAAACCAATAGCCTTTATACTGAGGAGATTTTATTTTTATTGGGAGAAATTTATGTTTCCTCCAAGCACTGCAAAATTAAAGAAATATTTGATATATCATGAATCCATCCAGTGGCAATGCAGACGAATTCCTAAATGGCAAGTAAAGCCATTCTGAACAAAGCCCCATATAACATTTTCGTAACAGTAAATTGAACATATTTCATTTTACATTTATATCTGCAGAATTCAGACAAGGTGTGAGGTATGACATTTACCTATGCATTGATATACTATAAGACATAGTAATGATAAAAACAAATTTATTTTCCATTGAAGCCAGTATTATAAGACTGCACAGCCTTTAAGATAAATCTGTTCTGCAAGTCTGGTAGCAGAAAGCATGGAAGGAGCTCTATATTGCTATATATTATCACACACTCACTAATGTTCATACAGGTGATGACCCAAAGTCTGAGACAATGTTATCCCAGAAACCAAGAAGTCATCAGCAGCATTGTTAAAACACAACAATCCACTCCAGTGTGAACTGCAGACACTCATGTTATTCCAGTCCTGCCAGAAGAGATCGTGTTGACAACTCCGCTGTTTTTATGAGATGCATACACAAACCCATCAGAGAGTAGCAGCTCATCAACATTTTGACTCATGACACCACTTCAGAGGTATTACAACCCACTTGCATTTGTATTTCTGGGACCTCTTCTAGGCTTGTAACCCTGGCACCTCACTAGAGAATAGCATGTGTGTGATCTCAGCCACAGAGGAGCAGAAAAGTGTGTTAGTTCGAGCCTTGCTGCAATAAAGTGGGTCAGCTACAAGATCAAAAGAATTTTTCTGTCATCAGCAGTATCAAAACAGAAGATTTCAAGAACATTATTAAAACTTACTTTTACTAATCTACCAGACTGAAAAAGAGCAGCAAAAACTTATCAATGCACCAAAAGGGAAGCACTACATGGAATGCACTCCTTATTCTTTCATTTCTACAGGCATGCTGCTGTGTGCTTTCCTATGAGGAACAGAAGTGTAACACTTAATGTGAAAATTCACTCAGTAAAAATACTGCCTACTTTTGTATCATATTTCATAATGTTTACTTTAAAGCCACTTTTGTTTTAAAAAGCCTTAGAAAAGTGATTATAAATATGTATGACGGAGAACATTTCTGCATGCTGAGGAATCTTCAAGCATTATTCCTCTCTATGTTAGATTCCAGCTCAAAAGGAGAACACAGCAGAGATGAAAGATACAAAGAAGAGTTCAAATATAGTGCGCTTCATTTAAGATACAGAAAGAGAAATTGAACCATTT
The DNA here is from genome assembly GCF_011077185.1 of Oxyura jamaicensis. Taxonomy (NCBI): domain Eukaryota; kingdom Metazoa; phylum Chordata; class Aves; order Anseriformes; family Anatidae; genus Oxyura; species Oxyura jamaicensis. The sequence goes on along the minus strand of NC_048910.1, from coordinate 9,391,949 downwards.
TTCTGCCTTGAGAACATTAGAAATACAACTGCTGATGGCTGTATTACACAAACAAGAAATGTATACCATATGCCTTTTACTAGGAACTTTTATTCAGAAGCTAGCTTTCAGCCTGTTTAGAGAATGAAATGTTAGCTGCCACCTCACCATGAGACCAGAGTTTGAACCAAGCACAATTCAACCTTTTTCTTCTAAAAATAATTTTAAAAAGGAAAAAAGAAACCTCCCTGAATGACTTGTACACAAAGATTTTATATATTACTTTGCTATAAATGATTTTACCAAGGAATAAAAAAATTGATGTGTTTCATTTTCATAGAGAGCCAAAAAACCTACAAGCAAAAATTATTGTACAGGTACTAGCAAAACATTGTACAACAGCTGCTGAGTGACTAACTGTAAGCAGACTGATACGTACAACTTATTTTAAGTGAGCATCATTAAATTATATTCATTCACTGCTATTCTCCTTCATCTAAAGTTTCTATTTTTACACTTATATTCAGCTTTATCTCTAAGAAACAAGAAAACTTGAATATTTTAATTTAGCATGTAAGTTTAATCAAAAAAATCATCATTATCATCATCATTTTAATAGGACAGTAACAAGTATCTAAGATATTATTTTGTAAACGTATTACTTACTTGCTAACTTCCTTATACTGTGCTATTTCCTCAATATAAAGGAGGTCATGCAACCGTGACTGATAGTTGGTCTTGGTCAATGATTTGTCCAGGACAGATTGTGTAAATAGCTGGTCAGCAGAGAGAGGGATTTGGTATCTGGTAAGAAGGCTCTTCTCCAATTCAGTAGTTTCATTAGGCTCAAATTCTACAATAGTCTTAGAAGTAGAATCCCAACGCTTAGCTGTGGTTAGTAGCTGTTGCCGTGCATGCATCAAGTATTCAAGATCTGGATATAGAGACGTAACAGGGAAAGGAAGTCAGTTCAAGCTCTCTCTGCTTTAAAAACAAACACACACTACTAAAAATAATCCCATTGGAGAGAATGAACCAAGTGTAAGTGTCCTTTGCCTACAACGGTTTTAGTAAATTCATTGCTAAACTTACCACCCCTACTTTTCAGGTGTACACAGAGAACAAGCAGGCTCTCAAATAAAATAAAGAAAATAACCAGAAAATAAGATATTCTATAGCCAGCAAATAGAAAGCATACAGATAAACAAGGAAAGCACTTTTATTTAATAGAAAGTTGCAAGCAACTTTGAAGGATTTGCCATCACAATGTGCTTGTAAAGCCTACCTGCATCATCTCTTTTCAAAAATATAAGGTAATGAAGAACTTTACAAAATGTAATATGAAATTTAGAAGGTAACAAAAGCAAATCAATGAAACAGGCAGGAAGAAATCTTTGCATTTGCAGCATTTTGAAAGCCTTTAAAAATAAAAGATCTATAGCACCATATGTGCTTTCTGAAGATAGTTGTATTATATATGTAAAATTAGTTTGCTAGGCACAACTTTGGAGATGTCACCTAACATGATATTAAGTTAGAAAGTTAAAGTTAGGAAATTAATTTTTCAGTACACGCACATTACAGGGACCTTCTAGGTTAAGCAAGAAACAGAAGACCAAACAAACATTGTCTACAGCCACCCAAAATATATCCACTAACACAACAAAAACACTGTGACACCAACGTTATACCATGTCACGTCAGTTCATGAGTTTGGCATTTGCTATTCAGTTTCTTTTAATTCGTGTTGGAAACATTAACCTCTTACATATAAATAAATGCCAGGAATAAAAATCTGTTGTTTTATCTTTCTTTTTCCTCCTTTCACTTTTTCCTTCTCCCTGCTTACATCCTAGCGCTAGAATTCTGTTCCTTTGCTGTTTTTCTTCCTGAAATCTTCATAGAAAATTACCATACTCTATCCCACTTTCTTGCTTGTTGCCAAGTGACATAGTGACTTATATTTAGCTCTCTTAATATTTTGCCATAAGTCAAATTGCTTCCTTCTTTTCTATACTTCTTCACCATCTTTCAATTCGTTGACATTTTTCTGGTAAGAGTTATTTCAGGAGCTGACAAAGAAGTTACTTCATAAGTGAGAGGCACAGCTCAATTTCATAAACAATAAAATACTTACAAAGTAACATGTATTTTTTTTTAACCTGAATACACAAAGAAGTTACACTTTCTTTGCATTTTCAAAATTGGTGTTACAGCAAGTTGATTTACAAGCCTGAACTTTGCCTCTTGCCTTTGACAACTCCAGTCAGACATTACAAGAAAAAAAAAAGACACCTCTCAGATAGTCTTCTTTAATTAACAATGAATTGTCACAGAAATGTTTCATCTTTCTACTGACCTTCTACATGCTTAACATTTTCATCAGTCCAAGAATGCATATAAAAACATAAACATACTTTAACTTCCTGTGCTGCCCTTCAGACACATACTGAACTAGAAATTCCTGGCATTTTGACAAGATTAATCCTGATACATGGTGCAACAGTCGTAAGGCAGCTAACTCCCCTGAGCCCAAGCCAATTTACACATTCTGAAGCTTCTGTCCACTACTTAATATTCCTAACTGTGAGGATGAACAAAGCATACAGTAATAGATGTTCAACAGCTGTTAATACAGATGCTGGTCTGCCCAGAAACATGAAAAAAAAAAGATTGCATTAGAAGTTTCCATTATTCAAATTTTTTTTTTCATACATTACCTTCAGTTGAAGCAGCATCAATCATTACTCGTTGCATGAGGACTGGTTCTAATCCAAAATCAAACACAACAGTTTGGCGAAAAGTTCCAAAGATTTCTGTGTTAAAGGCTATACTGACTTTGTATATATAATGATCTATTCCATTCTGGACCATCTTTCCTCCTATCCATTCCTGACAGTTTTCTGGAACTTCTTGCGATACCTGGGTAGTGCTGTCTCCAGCAGATATTGCAACGATACTGAAATGTGGACGATGGGCATCATAAAGCAATGCCACTCGATACAGCATTCTTGCAGGCTATAAAAAAATGGAAGGGTTGAAATGAAGTGTGTTGGAAAACCAAAATTATTTCGGGAATATGTTCATTTGCAATCAGACAATAAGAGCTTATAAGAATTCTCAACTTGCTAAAGCAGGTACAAGTACTGCCTGCTTTCCAGAAATCAGGGCACTCGATACACAATCACAGGGCTGCGGGAGAAGGAATGGTGCTAGGAAATTGATTTATTTTAAAAAGAAGTGTTATGCAATTGAAATATTAATCACAAAAGGCTATGGACCACGTTCTGGTTTTTATTATTGACCCAATGTCAAAAGATAAGTTATCCTACCTTACAAGTGAGAGCAAATGTCCACGTCTGATGAGACTTTTTGGTGGTAACAGTTACTGATAGCTCAGGATTATGTTCTACTCTCACTCCTTCTATACTTTCACTAAGCTAGATTAAAAGAAAAAGAAGATAATATTAAACTTTTACAGACAATACCAAAATAAAAGCATTTAGGAAAAGATATTTTTGATCAAAAAGTGAAAAGAATGGCCTCCCAGATTGTATAGGATTGATGCAAGTCCTGTGTAGGAATTAAATAAAATATGTGCTACTTCAAAGATAAGCAAGACAAATCCACTAGATCATACCATGTAATGAAGGAGTACAACCATTTATGGACAATTAACCACAGGACTTAACTTTCAAAAAAAACAACTTAGTTGTAGGTGTTTAAAGTAGAACATGATTTCCTTCAGAAAGAAGGATCTGATACGAGGCCCAAAGACAGTATTTCCAGAAGGCCCCAGATCTCAATGACAATGAGAATTCTAGAGACACCAGGAAACTAGAATGAGGCTTTCTACTCATTAATCCATTTTGCAGAAAGTCCACTCTTCCCAGACTTTAATCAACAATAGATGGACCGAAAACTCCTTAGGGTCAGTGGTAAGTAGAGCTGGTCGAATGTCACAAAAACATTCTTTGGAATTCCCAACAGCTGCTGAGTTTGATCATATCCATACCCCTCACTCTTCAGGATTCAAACTGTTTTGAACATTGGGGATTGGCTGTTCTTCATAGAAGTGCCTGCAGCTACAGGCAAAGAAAAAGGAGCTATGCACAAACAGTATTGTCCAGTAAGTCATGAAAGCTTCAACCTTTATTGTTCTCCAGTTTAAAAAGTTTTGCTATCCAGTCATGAAACAATACCATGAGACTTGGCTGACTCATCCAACACTGAGAACAGTACATATGCAAAATGAACACTGTCATTAACCCACAAGCTGTAATTCACAAACTCTTCCTTGAATTCCTGAAAAGAATGAGTACATTTGCAGAAATCAGACCAAGTCTCTGGTATCTTTGCAAGAAGACACAGGGCAGGACGGAAAGGGGAGCAAATTGGTTTGACAGTTTCTCAGTAATGAGTAATTCGACCAGCTCTGATAGTAAGGGCCAAAAACAGGCTCATCTGTTAGTTTTAAATATGAGCACATAGGGAAGTAGTGTATTTTCTTACCACTTTCTCAGGAGATAACGAATTCATCCATTTCTCAATCAAGGTTTCCATATAACTGCCCGAACACTGTTTGTTTTCCTTCTGCTGTTTTAATCTGATCAAGCGGGAAGCATATCGTTTTTGCCATTCTGTTAGCTCTTCCTGGGAATGTGCTGAAGTACACTGTGCACCGTACCTGCAGATCCCTTGCTCTAAAAATCTACATAAAATAGGAAAAACGATTATGCCTTGAATGTTTTGGTCTCCAATTAAAAAACGAAATTTATCAAAATTTTACTTTTAAAGCCAGAAGGACATTCTTGAAGTCTTTCTCTGAACTAAAGGCAGTTCTAGTCCATGGGAACTAATTTGGAAATATATAAATGTACACAGCTTTTTGTAAGAGAGGCAGCAGCCTCTCTTACTGCTAAGTAAAGTATATCAAATTTCTTTGAAACATATGGGGACACAAGTCTTCTCACGAAATTTCCAGCTTCAAAGAAGAAGAATCAAGTGTTTGTACAGCAATTAACATGATGAGATCATGGACCATCCCTGAAATTGTATTAACATGAATAAAATGCTGTAATAAGGGAAGATATAGCATAATTGCCTCCAATAGTTAATGCTATTAGCTGTTAAGTGCTCATTCAGCAGTTTTTCCCAGAGCAACAGTGACATCACGTGGTCTTTTCTATTAAATACACCTACACAGAAATAATCTCTCAAGGAAAAGGTTTCATCCTCTTGGTGAAGAGTGCATCAGTCTAAAAGGATCTACTCCTTACAGAGCTTATGGATTTGTTAAAGAAGTCCATTTTTCATGTAATAACACATGCTGTTGCATTGAAATTAACGATATTCCTAATGTCTATGTACAATTTAAGCATTCTAGTTCTCAGAATTTATTGCAAATGTCGGCCAATTATTACTTAAATGCCCATATAACTTATGAACTACTTTTTACAATTAAATGTTGAATGAAATTTTAAAAACACAATGTAATATCTGCACTTTCATCATTCTTCAAAAGTGAAGCCCTTAAAAAACAGATTGTGAAACAATGAACAAAATGGTGTTTTTTTATTTGTTTGTTTGTTTTTTCCTGTGTTTTTGCTGTGTTTTATGTAAAGGAACTCAGAAAGTATTGGAGATACAGACCAGGCCAGCAGGATTTTGGTTCGTTTGGTTTGTGTATTAAATGTAAGCATCACGCTTATCATAAATAAAGTCAGGAATGCTGATCTCTGTCAAGATATTAAATTGATGGGAAGTCTGTAAACGTAACTATACTTGAATTTCACATAGATACCAATGTATATACTTATATTAAGAACCTCTTCCTACTCTGATGAGTTACTGCAAAAGCAAAAGGATGCACCAGGACTACATGAATACAGAAGTGAGCACCCCACATCAAAGAACACAGCAGAACATCATCAGCGACTGAATAACCTTTCCGGAGTAAACATATTATGTAATTGAAAATATAATGTGAATTAGAATGTGACTTTGAGCTATCTGACAAAAACAAATAATACCTGACTATGACATGAAAACCTTGCAGCAAAAGTACCTGGATATCCAGGACACACTCGCATCACTGATTTTAATTTGATTTAGCATACACATTTCTTAAAGGAATGGTGTAACTATTTAAAGGTTTAAGTGCCCAAATGGCAAATAAAATAAGCATGATGTATAAGCATGATGCATGAAATAAATATGTTGTTACTAGAGGTGTTCTCAAGCTATGTTGCTTAATATCTTTTAAATTAAAATATTTTTCTTGGTAGTCAGTTTCAACGTTGAATTGCACATTTTCAAATTCAGCATTGCATTGATGTATTAAAATGCTGAAGTACAATTATGATCTTCATGCCCCAACGTAAATGGAGCACAAGCATAAAATAAATTGTTGACCTGTTCTTATTAGCTATCCAGCAGACTTTAAAGTGTTTTTCCTTTTCATTATTTAGTAAAAAAGCATATTACCTTAAAAAAATTGTCATCATTATGCAAGTTTTCCAAATTTTCAGTGTTAATAGACACTTTTTTCCCCCTAAATGCTTAGTTTCATATTTAGTACAGCTGTAATTCCATAACTTCATTATCCAGAATAAATATGATGTACTCCTACTGCTTTATGGCACACAGGGGAAAAATAAACCACAACTTCAAATATCCACATTCAGTACTTGTAACTGCCCCCTTACAAGGAAGCTAAAATATTTAATCCATGGTTGGAATGCTACTGTTCATATGGATTTGCTGAGTAAAAGCACATCCTTCTCACTGTAAACATTGTGTGCATAAGAAGGTAACCAGTAAAGCTAATTACAGCTTTTGTGGAAAAACATTTCAGAGCAGGGGTTGGAAACATGGTATGGATGCTGCTCAGACAGTCATCATGAATTATTATTTATTTTTTTTAATGTCAATTATGCATAAGATCTGCTAAAAGTCAACAGTTGGCAGGATTTAGCAACTCTAGAAAATCACACCCAATTTCAGCAGATTGAGTTGTATCAACTATAAAGCAAGTTAGATTGCTACCCATGTTGATAATAATGTATAAGTTAGAGATGTGGCAGAATGAAGTGCCCAGTAATTGTTTTTAACCATATTTATTAGCTCTAACTACTCATGTAATACTGTGTTATCAATAAATACTGGAAATACACTGGAAAAATACTGGAATAAATACTGGAAATACACTGGAAAATTTGACTGGTGGACTGAAAAAGACAAGGAGAAGAAACTTCAATATAAGCACAAGCGCTTGGACTTTCAGCACGGCAATTCACCTCTGTGTATATGAATTTAGGCAAAATGGACATAATGAGATCCAGAGGGAAACTGCAAACATTTTTTTTTTTAATCTGAAGATAAACCTCATCTACCAGCAATGCCCACTTATCCAAAGGCATGCACCCTATCTACTGTCAAAGTGCTTCAGCCTGCTAACAATGCAGTCTGCAGAAGTGAACTTGTCACATCTCTGAAATTAAACAAATTAGAAAAGGGAGGGGAAAAAGACAGATGCTGCCCTGTCACTAGAAAAATGTTGCTCAAACTACTCTTATGACTACAGAGCTAGTGATTTCATTTTACAGAAAAAACAAGGTGCATTTGCATCTACTGACCCATCCAAAAACCTGTGAATTAATCAACTCCTGTTCTAACAAGTACCTTCATGTTCCTAACCTCCTAATCATTCTGTTAGCAGCTTCATAAAAGAGGAAGTGTTATGATGCCTTAGAGAGAGTGTTGATATAAAGCATTCAATTTACCTTTTACATAGTGTATATTCTTCACTGCTTGTGACTCCTCTGGGTGGAGGGCGGAACTGCCATCCATCCCGGGACCCTGCGGGGTAGTCAAAAGTCTGGTTACTTGTCTAATGGCCAAGTATTAATGAGTCTGATAGTAACTGTCCAGGGAACCATGTCTTTAAAGATCAACCCAAATTGTATGCAAAAGCAAAAAAACATCCACCAAAAAAAGTAATTTCTACTCCCTAACAAATTCATTTAGAACAAAGTTTTAAAGGGTACGAAGGCAAGTTTTAAACAATTTGCAGAACAGAGCAAGCTCTGTTACAACACTTTGACCAATAAATAGAAAAATAAATAGAAACTTTTGCCTTCAAATTCAACCAATGATGACTTAAATTCTGCCTCAGTCCCCAGAGTTCACTGAGATAAACAGTCAAGCTTGTTTTCTCCTTTCTGACTGTTATCCAGTGCTAAACATTCAGCAGAATCTTGAAGTCTTCTCACCACAAAATGAAGTAGCTTTAGAAATGATTTACATACCTTCTTCTAAATCTTCTACATGATATCCTGATGGTACTTTACCAGCTGCCTACAATTATTAAAAAAACAATTGTAAAGAAACACAAAACAATTTCATCAATAAGAACTACTTTGGCTTCCTTGCTTTTCAAAATGTGTTTCAGAGCAATCAATAAAAAAACATTCAGAAGTCTGACATCACTTCTCACTACAAAAATATTTCCTAACTATTAAATTGCTACCATTGATAAAAGGATTCTGACAGGAACACTGAGTCCACTCATCTTTAAAAGAAAATTTTAGAGGGTTCTACCCTGTGATCATTTGAACATGGACTACAATCAAAATTTAAAAGGTCAGAAGTCTGAGCAGTACTGAGATGTCTTTCATCTTTCAACTGACATTAAAAGTAAAACCCAAATCAATGAGAAAAAGACAATAACTAAATAATATAACTTAAATGCTTTGAATTCTTTCTACTCACTACTCCAGCCTATCAGCACGTTTCACTATTTTCTCATATATCATGCAAAACTGGGATGAAAGGCTGCTGAAAAGGTAGGTGGTAAAGACCAACACACCAGCGGAAACTACAGATCTGAACCAGTACGTTCACAGTGAGCTCCGATCTCCCAGGACACATCAAAACAAGCTTTTCAGCTGCATCTGCTACTACTCATTATTTTCCAATAAAGTGCTCATTATTACCTCTGTTTCTGCAAGAAGTGTTTTCAGTCGTGTCAGATCTTTAGTTACCATCCCGTTCTGGGGGGAGAAGGGGAGGAAGAAAGAATATTAATTTATCAAACTTTCACACACATTAAACAACAGCAAGAAAATTCATTTCCACCACCACGGAGAAAGGCAACAAGGAAATATGAATTTGCCTTACAGTGCACTGTTTTAAATGACATACTGCTACATAACACTGAGCAAACATTACAGTGAAAAAGGTAAATTTTACCCTGGCCAAACACAGCACCAGATTTGCAGCGAATATCCATATAGGACAAGCATACGTAGAACAACTTGGAAAAAAACACACAAAGTTTGGCTGCCACCCAAAACAAGTATTAATATCCACAATATGTATTAAATGCTATCCTCCAGAGCAATACTCTACACGCGAGGTGGCCCTGGAGGCACGATAGCCCAATGGACAGGGACTCCATGCTCTGGATCTATGCTCTTAGCGGCCAGCCTGCTGGGTGACCTTAGGCGAGTCACTTCACATCTCCATGCCTCGGTTTCCCATCTGCAAAACGTTGACAGTAATACTGCCTGCCTTCACACAGCACTTTATAAGCCACTGACAAAAAGCACTATGCATCAGCCATGTGCTGCAGTTACTGAAACACTTCATCTCTGAAGGAATCGATAAAATGAACTGTCATTGCCGTTGCAGCAATGGATTCATTTCTTAAGGATGTATTTCACAGATTACCGATTTCCACAGTTTCATAACTTTCTGCTCTGATGTAGACTATGCCGTTTTCAGAGCTTTTACTAAAAAGCAAAGATAAGCCATGTAATGAAAAAGAACTGCAGACCCAAGCACATCTGAATTAAGTTCTTTCGAAAGTCAATTTAGCTGCAATAGATCGCTACTGTGCAACAATTTCACACTCACATAAGGCAAAACTTTGAAGAAAGGAACCTAGATCTGTGTTTTTATTTCAAAAACTCTTGCAAGACTTTAATCAAGTCCTACTGCATGTGCTAGATTTCTCCACATTTTGACTGTGGTGCTACTAAGCAGCAGAAATTTCTGAAAATTTATACACTCAAAAATTCACACACACAGGGGTTTTTTTTGAAGTGATTTTTCACTTCTTCAGCAGAAAGGTTGAAAACTGAACGTGCTGAGCTTAAAGGTATTAACGCATAAATAAAGTTACTGAGAATCATTCTCTTAAGTCACTGGGGAGGAAACTGGAAGGATTCCAGCTCTTCAATAAATTCATTCCAAAACTTCATTTCATTTCTCCTCTCACACACTGACAGAAGTCAGTAAATTAGTTTCTGATTTTAATATTCCCACTGAAAACAGTGTCTAATGACCTAAAGGTTGTAAAAACTTCTTAAGTTCTGCTTTGGGAAAAAACTCCAGAATTATATATATATGAAGATACCTTTCTTTACACAAGAATAGTTCAAAACAAGCTTGTACAACGCCGCACCTTTCCTACGATAAGGAGCTTTTGGCTATTTTACTAATTTTCTGAAGGCAAGTTTCCTTTGATCTTGGCAGCAATTTTTCAATGAAACTTTTTTTCCATTAGAAAGCACCAGCTAGACAGAAGAAAATCTTTTATTTACATAAAAACAACTATCGGCAGGGGATGGAGAAAAAGAAGAAACTTCAGGATGTATTCTGGACAGACAAACAGAACGCTCCCTCAGAATCACCCCACTGATTAAGTTAAGCACCAAGACATAATTTCAGCTCATTTCAGGTCCTTTCCTAGGTAAATGTCTAATTGCTGAACTGCACAATCATTCAGTGTGTACATGTATCTTTTGGCTCAATGAATTCTTTTTTCAGGAAAAAAAAAGATAATTCATAAGTATCTTGTCAGGAAATTGACTGTATGTAACTAATGAAGTAGCAACACAACTCCTATAACATACAGAAAAAATTACAAGTTACATTTAAATAATACTGACTATATATAATCACTTAGCAATGTGTAATTACAAGGCAACACTTATGCATCGATACACCTCAAAAGCAAACTCATTCTCCCTGCTTTTACTTCCCAACATCCAGTTTCAAGGTAATGGGCTCTCCTACAATTTCTGATGTCACATTCCTCAGTCTGACAGGAGCTGCTCTTGGCTGTGCTAAGACCATTTTTCTGGATTTAGCACCACCAGCAGTTAGTTCATGGTGAAGAACTGCTTATTATTTAACCTAGATTACAGAAATTAATATGATATCATCTTTGGAGACTTACATATGTCCTTACTTTTCCCCAAGTGAGTAGTCACATAAGAGTCAACACTGTTAATTACATGCATGGGGTTAAGAAGACCTTTACAAGCTTTGACAGTTTAAGGGTAAAATAGAAGTTTTAAACTCCAAGCTTCATCTTGTCTTGAAATGCAAGGCTTTCTTGTTTTCTTTGTTTGTTTTTATCCCTGATAAGCTTTTCTTTTTCTTACAACTTATTGGGAGCTATTTATTTAATAGTCCTATCAATACTCTTTCTGCTTCAAAGGCTAAACTTATTAAACTTATTAACTGCACGCAAAATGGTGTCAGGTGCACTCCAAACAACAAAAAAAGTTTGAAGTTTACATTACTTTATTACATTGCCCAGATACACAAGTTATTTTGCCTTTCTTCATTATTCAGAGACAACCACCAAAAAAATTTTCAAAATTTGTACCAACTCCAAAACACCGGCAATGCAACAACGGTATCCTTACTAAATATGCATGCCCATGGACTCATCTTTGTCTTTTCAATAAAAAACATTTTTGTTGCAACCTGTCAGTCAAACACATGTTCAGAAGTTTGTTATTAAATACATCCAAAAGAAAAAAGGAAACTGAAAACTGCTTTCTAAGGTACATAGCTTACAGCAAACACACTTACCAGTGATTCACCCATCAGTGATTTGGAAAGAACATTAGACACAATTTGCAGCTTCCCTTTAAGATGCATGCAGCAGAGCACTGCACGGAAAGATCCATCTCCCTTGGCCAGCCCCTCTCCCAGCACTGCAACACAAATCAGCAAGTATTAGTTTCATCACAGCACACACTTAAATAAAGCCTACAGCTTTCCTTCACCTTTAACATGAAAATAATGTCTGAAACATGAGTTAAGTCCGTGGCTTCTGTGAAAGACATGGCTTGGATGGAAAGGAAGTATTACTAGCTCATGCCTAGTATTAATTTGAAACTTGTCTCACACCATCTAAGAAATGTTGTACATGAGCTCAAAAAAAAGGTTGTAAGGTTTACATGCTAAAATAGACAAAAATTAAATACGGAAAGGGTAAATTCAAATAACTGACGCAGACACAAAGGACCTCCTCTTCACAGAAAGGGTACAAAAAAAAAAAAAAAAAAAAAAAACAGCAACCAACAACCTTTCAGTAACACAAACATGCTCAGGAAGATCCATTCATGCTCACAAGAAGCATGCCCTGTAGTTTCCAAATATAGCAAACCTCCTCGTGGTCAATTCCTGTTACTTTAAAAGGGCTTTTATTCACTTATGCTGTAAAGTGCAGGATATAGGAACGATTGTTTGAGTCCAGAAGTTTACAAGCTCTATGTAACAGAAAACTTTCCTAATGTTTTCTAGCACTGGATCAGATAGCTAGCCAAACAGACACTTTCATTGACACTTCCAATAGTGAAAGGATTTATTTCATGATACAGTCGGGCTTCAGACAAGGAGGTGTAACACTTAATCATGTATATTAACTGTCCAGAAAAAGCAGAGCATTTCTGAGTGACTAAAAGGCTAGTAAAGCTATGCACATGAGTTGAAAAGGAGTCTGGGACAGTTGTTTAAAATTACAGAATTAAAATATGTATTAGTGTTATTGCAGGCAACATCAACGTCTGTGTTCACACTGCTACTCATGCAGACCTTCGATGCAAACAGCTTGTATTAGTACTAACAGGAATCTTACATTCGCCACTACTTCAGCATTACATTTTAGAATAAATCAAAACTTCTCACTCAGACATTCATGTCATTAACAGAAATCTCATGAAACAACAGGAAAAAAATAGTTCCACAAAAACACTTCCATAAAAACAACCAGACATCCCTTCAAAACGAACTGGTAACTAAATGCTGTTTACAAAGCGCCACAAAGATTACTCTGAATTCACCACTCTGATGATACTGACCACAGTTCCAAAAATAGAGCTTACTTCCCAAATCAGAAGCAGCAGCACCAGAAATAGCTTCAGCATGTCGGGCAGTTTGCTATTTTAACCTCAAAGACTAGATGTCCAATTATGATATTTCGTAGCGTTAACCACCCAGTACTACCAAGCTAAAACATGAAGTTGCATATAAAAAGTTGAAGCACATGAACTAATTTATTTTATTACAGATTTGTGGAATAATTTAACAGATTCTAAGTTATCACCATTCCTTACAACAGCGCAAGCACTAAGGAACATGTATTTCTCAATTTATTCCAAAATATATTTATCGTTCAAGGTTAAAATAAAATGGTCACAGGAATGCAACATATCAAGGCTTGTAAAAAGATGGAACAGCAGCTTGAATAAAAACATTCTCTTTAAAAAAATTGTGAGAATCAAGGAAATCCAGTTAGTCCATATTAAGGTTCTTTCTTCCCAAGGATTTTTCAAAGAAAACTAAACCCAAGAACTTTCAGGATCATAAATGATACAGATACTCTGAGCCGTCAAATGCTGGGCTACAATTAGTAACAGCACAACACAGGAAACCCCAATCAAATTGTTAATTTTTATTTAATGAGTACACATATACACACACACACTTTTTATAGGGAAATAATATGGTGTGAAGTTGACAAATGTCTTCAGTTTTAGATCTGAAAAAAATAAGTGCAGAACATGCTGGGATGAATTAAGGAAATGAACATCACACTGGTAACAATTTGTTGTTGCTTATATACATTTGAAAGCCAATTTCTCTACTTTTTTCAAATTAAAAAAAAAAAAAAAAAAAAAGTAGAGAATGATGTTCCTATTCCACTCACTTCTACGTGCATCCAGTGAGAGAAAGAAAAAATACAGTTAATGCTACTGTTCCTTTGAGATACTGACTTCTGACACACATGCCAATGCCAAGAGAAGAAAAAGGCTCCACGGATGAATGTCAGCTACCCTTATGACAAACCCATCAGATCTCATCAATGAGAACACTATTCATTAAACAGAATCCCACTTCCTACCTCCTTTAACCACCATTCATCTTCCCATATGTCTCTCTCTGACTTTTATTTGCCACCATAAAAGACAACTGTGAGGTTAGTCAGAATATTGCACCCTTGGCACGTATCAACAGTTAGAACAAGCAGCAGCTTTAACGACAACAAACCTATTTTAAGAATGGCATTGATTAAGCGATGTTCAGCCTTTTAAAATTTGTTTAAATGTTTTCTATGGGGGAAAACTACACCTACTGAAATTACATTTACTTCTTATAGTTATTCTTTGTGAACCATCACAAGCAGTCTGCAGAACCCCACAAACTCCACAGCCTATGACTTGAGCATCAGTGATGACAAATGCACTTAAAAACAAAACTAGCAAACAAAAAACCACCACACTGTAAAGGTTTTCATTGCTAGTGCAGGAATGTCACAAGAGAAATCACATAGTCCGTTCAACAGAACTGCGGCTTCAGGAAATTTCCTTTAAAATTTGTGAATAGTTAAGGAAATAAAAACTGAAAGGTGGGATCTGCCCCGCTTTTCTTTCCAAATCTAACTGATAAATTCTGATCCAATGTTTACCGAACTAAGCAAAGCGTTCTCACTAAGTATGGAGTCATGTTCACTGTAAGTCAGTTACAAAACATTAGCAAGGTTGGTTAATTCCTTTAAAAACATCCCAATTAAACAAAAAATCAAAACAGAGAAGACTCAGCTTAAATGTGACACAGCCACACGTTTGGAACCTTTAACAAATAGGGATGAATTTACATTCATCATTCTTTCATTCCTTCTCCTCCTCCCCCCCAAATCAGCACCTAAAATACAAAGCCAAATATCAACCAATGCCCCTAGGAAGGAAGATGGAACAAGCAGCTGGCTTTACCACCATAAAAATCCAAACACTATCAACCTGTCCTGTATCTGTACACTAAAATATCTATTAGCCAAACAGTACCCTTGTGCCAAAGATAGCTGTATTTTAGTTCTGGTACTTGAACGTGAGTTACAAAGTTGTGAGATCTCCTTAAAAAAATGAAGTAGAAAAAAAGTATTATAAAACAGATACATAATTTTAAACTAGCAAAACATCCATTGTTAGCAAACTAACAAATCTGGGCACCAGATTTTAAAATTCAGACAACTGACTGCAATTTATAACACTAAGGAATAAAAGAAAGAAAGAAGCATACCATGCCTACAGTCTTCATCTGCTTGCCCATACTTTTTCTGAAAGGTAAAACACGAAAAGTTTAAAAATAGCATTATTCCAGTTAGCATAAACAACTACATGCTTCAACCAGAAGTTTCTTAAAACTTTTAAGAACCCATTACCTCGATTTTTTCCAGGGTAGAACATGTAAAGAACATCAGTCACATGTCAAATATAATAAAATGAATTCTTAGAAAACTGACTTTTTCCTCAAATTCTCAGCAAATGGACATTCTAAAAGAGGTACATGAATGTGCAAAGGTATGTGCTTATGTATGTATTTTGTAGGTGGCTCACAACACCTAGGAAAAGATATAAAAATTTTCTTTCTAGACAGTGTTTTTTAAACTTGCACTAATACCCTGTCGGAATTTGTAAGGTGTACTTTATTTTACTCTGTCTTATCAATGGTGATTTAAAACAATACTTCTTTTAGTAAAAAAGAAGGAAAATCAAGATTTTTAAGAAGAAAAAGAAAAATCTTTAAGTATTTATGTAATCCAAGTCTTTAATGAAAAGGTTTTGATTCCAAGAATTTTCCAAAGCCCCTAAAGGCTTACTGCAACAAATTTCACTATGTTGAACATTCAGAGAGGTGCCTCATGACATTTTCAGAGGTTTCCAGGTCAGAAATGCAGAACTGCTAAGCCTCTAACTGTATATTATCCTGTGTAAATAATTTTGAGAAGTCAGTCTGTAGTAACACAACTTCCAATTTTTTAAGAAAAAACACCTTAGTTATTACTGAATCTCTTCCCCCTGACAATAGGTCACATTTTAATTTAAGAAGTTTTCCGATTCTCGTTTTGCTCACGGAATAGTCAAATTCAGCTATCTATTTAAAGAAAGTTTAAAAATGCTGCTTAATCAGATGGGCACGACTTAATTTAAAGCTGCCCAGCGAGGTCTTACAACTTGGCCACAGTTTTCCATGTGGGAAGAAAGGGTTCATACCCATAGTATGTGAAGATTCAGGGTGGAGAAGGCCCTGTAAACCTGTAATAACATTCTCAAAACAGAAGGGTAAGGAAAAATGTAGGTTAAATCATATTAATCACTGTAACGTCCTTTCCTTTAAGGAACTGTAGCACTCTAGAGCGTTCAAGGAAGGTCATGTTTTTGGTTAACGGGATCACCTGCAATTCAGGGACATGCTTCTTGCCTTGAATTTACAAGCCTTTACAAAGCTCACAGTTCCCACATTTCTATGAAAAACCTGCCAGAGACTAAAAGTTATGTCTTTCACCAGACATGCTCTAGCCTAGCAATGGAAAGCTAGTATGTGATCAAATATTAAAAGACTACTGTTAGGCTATGCAAAGGCAGCTAAATTAAGTATGAACTGGTTGCCTGAATTCTGGTGTTTCTTAATGGTTTCTTGAACATCTAGGAGTTGTAACCTGAATTTAATGCTCTTTAAAGATAAGGTAATTTGGTATGTAATTCAGCATAATTATATGAATATAAAGTAATACTCTAAAATGTGTTATTTTTACTTCCTGGAATACATTTAAGGCTGTTGTTTTTTGATGTGTTTATATATATATATATAATTTTTTTTCTCCATTCTTTTGGGGAACTGTGATTCAGACCCAAACTATTTAGAAGTCCCGATCTTGAAAAATAAACAGACCGGAGAAAACTACACAACAGAATCCTCAAACATGTTTTAGCAAGAAGAATTCTGTGGCAAACCAACATGCCAACTACAGGCAAATGCTGAATTTTACTTAAATCCTGATGGCACAAGATACTCGATTGTTCTTTCCAGTTCACTAGATACTATGAAAGAGTCACACTCACAAGTTGTAAAAAGGAAGCAATTCTATACAGAAGAGTCTCGATTTTGATGCGGTCGATTTCTGCCTGGCATGCCTCCGGGAGGTGAGCTGGGGGGTACTGGCTGAGGGAAAGGAGTGCCTCTGTGCAATGCTTCACTGCCACTTCATAATCCTGCTGCTTAAGGGATTCACATGCTTGTTCACATGACTTCTCTGGTCTTCTGTCTGCCATGACTCAGGGACAGAAATCCTAGAGTGGGGGCAGAGGGGATGACAAAACGTTGGTTAGCTGCAT
The DNA here is from genome assembly GCF_011077185.1 of Oxyura jamaicensis. Taxonomy (NCBI): domain Eukaryota; kingdom Metazoa; phylum Chordata; class Aves; order Anseriformes; family Anatidae; genus Oxyura; species Oxyura jamaicensis. The sequence goes on along the minus strand of NC_048910.1, from coordinate 9,374,493 downwards.
GATGGCAGGGACAAGTCGCCAACCAACTTCCGATCCCACCTCAAGGTGCTGCGGCACATCCCCGTCGGTGTATGCCACCTCCGCTCCCTATCCCCCTCTAACTGACCTCTTCCCACTCTTTTCTCCGTGCTCCTACTTCCATCCCTCCTGGCTCTCAGTTCTGAGTTTAATTCAAGACCACAGTTAAGCCCATGACTGACTGTAAGAAAGGAAGCGGTAGTTTTACGGCTTTACATGCTTTGCTGGTGGGTCTTCACTGCGAACACGACCGCTATTTTGGATACACCTCATCCACCCTTCCCTGCACCCGCAGTCCTGCTCTGGCAGCCACCTCCGCTCGCACAGCATCGCTCTCCCACCCGAGGCACGGGACTGATGAGCATGGATGGGAGGCCAACAGCAAATCTCCGTTGGGGGCTTTCTTTTCGTGTCTGAGCAAACCCTGCCACGCCACCACCTCTGCGCCCCTTGCCAACAGAATTTCTCGAGTAATTTTAAAAGTAAATACTGGGGGGGTGAAAGGGGAGTGAAGCAATGGTGACACAAATCTATATAGAAGACAAACAACAGCATCCACCAATACACTGCGACAAGCGGTTATCCACAGCCTGAACCACCAGTAGAAAAGCAAAACCTTTCTAAGATCCCCGTCTACATTATCCCGTCATTGATATGTTTAAATAAAGGTTGTGTCTCTAGGGACACTTCAGAGCTGACTTGACAAAAACGTGTTCTGGTAACTGGAAGAGGAAAACTCAAGAGTTCTCACGTTGTCTGCTAAGCAGCAGCACACTATCAAGCTTTATGGTGATCCATCAACTTGGTCACCGAAAATAACTAAAGTAACTCTCCCTTCAAAAGTCCATTGCTAAAGACCTCCTTTATACTTCATATTTGTATATTTTTAAGCAATCTAAGATCAAGTAACTTTAAGAAGTCAGTCTGATAGCCAAATAAACACAAGTTCCATACAAAAAAAAAACCTCTTTGTTATCCCACTTTTCTCATTAATACATAACTAAGCCAATATACAGCGGAAAAGTAAACAAAAAGTTTAATTTACTCTATGGCAGTGTTCTATGCGCTCGACACCATTCCTAAAACTTGATTTTCAGCATCACAACACAAACATGCAAAGGAACACTGATTTCTGCAGACAATTTTGACTTAAACCTTATTCTCTTTTACAAATTTACATTGGTGGAGATGAGAAATTTTTATAAATCTTCCCAAAGGTGGAGGAACACAAGCATGTAGGTTTTGCATTTCTCTGTGTGAGAAAAGTCATTTATGGAGTCATTATATTAATATTAAAAGCATTCAGTTGGATCACTTAAACTAGCACGTATTTTTAATTATACGAATGTTAGGTACTGTTATACTCTTTATGAAAGGATCCTTTCTACATAGAACTAAAAATTTTAGTAAATTTGATGCCACAGAATTTTACAAATCTAGGGTTTGCTTCCCAGTAACACAACAGTTAATTGATGCTTTTCCCATATGCTTTGTTTTCCTCCTAGGGGACTGAAAAGAGAGCACTTCATGAACTCTGCTGTATTTTTGATTTCCTCACTTCCCGGCTGACATAGAACCAAAATTCCTTTGACCAGAAGTCTCCGCAGAGCTTCTGTGTGTTTATTCCAGTAGAAGTATTTATACACACATCCTACCCTAACAGACCTGGCCAGCAAAGCCAAGAGGCATTTGGAAGCTGTGCTACCCAGCCCTCTTTTGCCCCAGCATGGCACCACGGAAAAGAAAAACATGATATTTATCAATCATCCCATGCTGGCTGTTGCACCAAATATTGAACTAGTATGAGGAGAAGCCAGGTTTTACACCCCCAGCAGCGGCCTACTGTACTGCAGAGGCCGCACAACTTCTTTGGTCAATTTGTAGACTTAGAGGGCACATTAGGGGACGTCACTGACCTTAACATGATCCACAGGTTGTTGCTTAAGTGGAGTTCAGCGCAGTCAGGACCAGGCTGTTTGGATAACTGTGCCAAACTGAGTCACACCATCAGTATTTCAGAGTAACTTCAGAGACACTGAAGTCACAGAGCATGGGACATAACAGGCAGGGAGTCACTGCAGCATAATTTGTTTAAATAAACAAATCATAACAAAAAAAACGTATGCAGACAACGTAGCGGAAATGATAAATTCATGCTCTGAGATTCCATTTTGATTCCATAAATATCCACGCAGACACAAACACGCACGTTTATTGGGTATTTGCACCGTCTACTTCAGATCCAGTCTGGCTGCTCTGAAGTCTTCCTTGGGGGCACTCGCCTCTTCCCGCTGACTCTGTGAAAACCCATCGTCCTGGCTTGGGTCGCCTGAGCTGCATCTAATCTAGTGACTGAGACTTAAATCGTGTGAACGTGAATTAAAAACATGCCTTTTTAAAATCTAGTCTATTATAGTACCTGACCTACCCATGCTTAAAATTATTTCAGAAGTTTTAACATTTTAACATCCAAGGAAAGGAGACACTTATTAAGGGAAAATCATTTGGAATACTACAAGTGTTTCTTGGTTTCAAATTTCAAATGTAAAACTGGAATTTCTACACTCGTTCCAAGAGCAGAAATGATTGCAGATTAGATTTGAAAGCAGAATTGTTACAAGGTCTGTGCCGTATTCCCAACTCTTCGCAAAACTGAGCTAATTACTTATGCACTTCAGTTTTTCTGCCTGTAAAACTGAGATTAAAATACTAAACATGTAGCAGAATAAATGTCAAGATTATTCATTTTCTCAAAGCAGCTGGAGAACTGCATGCCAAAAGAGTTGCAATTCAAATTTGAGTAATAATTTATTCTAATAGCAAATTTGAATGCATCTTCCGAATTTTGTGGAAGCAGCAAACAGGCCCATTCCCACTACCTGAAGCTACACGTCTCAGACAGGTGGACCTACCTTAGAATTACAGCCACAATGTGTTATCAACAGTGGCTTTATCATCAGCCGTCGATTCAAAGCACTTCTCAGCTTTGAATCATCTCACAGCAGTGCCACTGCCTAAAGGAAGGCTCCTGATTTAGGCATTTAATAATGTGTTTAAGTAACATTAAGCACAGCACCTGTGAATTCCACCTGTAAGCCTCGTGTTGAGTAGAGCCATATGGGAGCCGACACAACGCTTCCCCACGAACTAATCCAGAGATCGAACCCTGGCTTCGTACCTTGTGCCTTGCAAAAACTCCTTCAGCAGGAGGAAACTGACTGATCTACATTCCTTTGAAGGCCGAGTCCCATCCAGCTCAACTTCCACAAAGTATCTGTTGTCCCCATTGCTTAGATCTGGTTAATTCCAACAGGTACAACTCAACCCCTGGTGGTTGGTTTTTTCCTGAGATTTGAGAGGGATTTTTTCCCTACTAATGATTTTTGGGACAATATTCCTAATGAGCATTTCTCCTTCTTTGCAATGAGATTTTGTAAACAAATAAAGGAAGAGTAACTAAACGCTAATCCCCAAGTAAAACTGCACATTTCCCCTTTAGATCCACAGAGGGGGCTGGGGAAGACAGAAGGGCCAACTCAGAGGACAAGCTGTGAACAGCATGACCCACGCGGCCAGTCAGTGCGAAGCAAACCCTGTGCCTGCTTGGGGCAAAGGATGCTTTTCAAGAATTACTCCACAGCCTGATTAGTCCAAGCGCAAACTAAAAATCAGCATAGAAGAGAAAATCGCGATCTAAGATTTTTGTATTTCAGAGCGGTTTAACTCATGACTCTGCGCTTTTGCGCTGCACAGTTTACTGATGGAACCAAAGGATCCGTACATGAAGATAATTGTAAGTTAAAGTAAGTGCCAGTTCCTAAAAAAATTCAAACAGATGCTTTTTCAATTCACTGTAAAGCATCTAGCCAGATAACTCCTGCTGTACTTCATAAACAAACAGATTAGAGGGCACAATGCTGTTCCTATTAATGTTATTGGCAAAATTCCCAATGTCTGCCAAGACAGAAGGATCAGATCCAAGGTCTCGCATGCCAAGCTGACAAACAGTAGACAAGTCAGTAAATATTTGCATATTTTAACCAGACATTAACATCTCTTGTAAAGATTTATGCTAAAGCGATGATGTTCAACTTGCAGTCCCACCGTGCGAGGGGTGGGAGCTCACAGGGAGCCGAATTCCACTTCCAGCGCCGCATCCTGGGACTCGCGCATTGAACGGGCCCCGTGGCTGTGGGGAACACAGAGCAAAGCCCAAACCTTTAAATAGTTCTGCTGGGAGAAACGAGCACCCAAATCTTCCCTGCCAAAGGAATCCTGTTGGCACCCCAGTGCAGGAGAGGAGAGGGCTTCCCGCTCCATCGCTTGCTGCAGTCAGGCTGATACAGGCTCCAAGAAAGCAGAGCAGGAATTCAGCTCAGGAAATGCAGACGGTGACCACGCTGCTTCCTAGCATGTCATTTTTCAGCCCTTCCCATAAACTGGACAGAAGTTTTGAACACACAATAAATTCAGGTAATTCTTAAAGAAGAGCCAGCTGTTTTATCATCGTGTCTCAGCAACTGCTTTTAAGAAGCAAGAGGTCTGCCAGATTTATTTTGGAGGCTGGTTGCTCTGCCCTTTCCCAATAAATTTTGAACTTCAAGGCCAACGTGAATTTCACAGAAGTCCAGAGGGTCTCAAAGAAGCTGCGAGCTTTAGGAAAAATATGTAACAGGAGACTCGGGATATTAGGTCCAATGGGAGAAAGGAAAATTTACCATTCAGTTTCCTATTGATACAAAGAGATCAGTAACCCCAACAATTCTTGCCATGCCCTGCCATTTACCCAGACAGAGTGCTGTTCCAAAACATGGTTTGCTAGTAAAAGAAAAATCTTATTTTTCTTGGTTGTAGTAATAAAACCCTAACACTGCATTCATTAGTTTAGCTGAAGAACCCACCCATTAGTTTCCAGCTTTCACTAAAACAGTTTCCAAATATTTTAGGCAAGCCGTAAACTTTGCACAACTTTTTGAAATTTATTTCTGGTAGAATTGAGATGAGAGCAATTCACATACGAATGCCTCAAAAATGTGCAAATTATTTCTGTAATACAAGAAATTAATATTTGGGAAGTCTTATAGCTGCTAAGGACACAAGCCTGAGACTGAAGTCTTCTCCTTTCCCTCAAAATTATCAGGAAAAGACTGACTACATGCTTAAATTTACACAGGCACAGAAAGATCTGGGTTCATTGTATAATCTGGATTAAGTAAAATACATTAAGTATACTGCACAGCAACACTGCTGGCTACCTTACCTGCAATTGTGACAACACTTCAGTTAAATAAAGATGGGTCACTGAAGTTCATCTATTGAGACTCAGCAAACATACTGTGTGCGTCAGTCCACATAATAAAGCAGGGAATAATAAACCTATCTACTGCTAAACCACGTTATATAGCTGCTCTGGCATCTCTAGTGATCCCTACTTAAGGCATGCCTGTACCTCTACACAGCGTTATGTAATTGTTTTTGTAGTATACTGAAATACCACTCAGCTGCTTTCAGAAGGGTAAAATAAAGTTACGTATTTACTTTCCTTACGTAAAAATATAAAATAAACTTACTTTGCCTTAAGACAAAAAACATTTTACTCAAGCCTACAAGAAGAAATAAAGTACAGAAGCCACTTACAGACACACACAGAAAAAATGCACTTTCCTAATGTCATGGCATAGCCATCATAAATAATCCCACACTCAGAAATCATTTAACGAAATGAGAGTAGGTAATGATGGTGTGCTACGTCAATAAGAAAGACTTAACGGAACACAGAGAAAGGACAGTGCCTCTTTCATGCAGAAAAGAATAATAGGAAAGGTGCTTTTGCCTTTTTTAAAAAAAAAAAAAAAAAAAAAAAAAAGAACAAGAACATAATTGCAGAGCTGTTATGCACCTATTTCTTGCTGTTACGGCTGAGTCCAGCAATGTTAGTTCTACACGGCGCTCAGAAATGTACTGCACACCTTACAGAACAAATACAATGTCTCCACCCTTGAGAGAGGACTATCTAATCAGTTTTCTAAAGAAACTGAATTACCCTGGTTAATGTTGTACAACTCCAGGCAAAATGACCCTACTTTACATGCCAAAAATGATGCTAAATCTGAAATGGAGCATGCAGAACGAGGAAAGCTTCTTTCAAGGTTTTATTATACAGCATAACAGCAGCAAGAACTCCTGCTAATTTGCCTTTAAAGAACATGATATGCTCGAGTTCAGGTAGGGAAAAAAAAACTTCCGATGATTAAGATGTTCATGATGCCCCCTACTATTAATTACTTAGATTGTCCTTCCCCTTAAAACACACCAAAAAAAAAATCCAGAAAGGCAGGACTGTAAGTTAGGAGGACAAGGGATCTCTGGCCATATAACCTGAGCCTTGAGCATGATCCTCTAAACTTAATGCATAGAACACACACCTCCACAGTTATTGGAAAAGGAACAAGCATCTGTGGGTGGTTTACCATTCACGTAACAGCAGCACCACAAATATAGCAGCAACTGAGATTAAGAGCAAATGAGTTCTGCATCTGAACCCTCTGTGCTCTTTAAATCATTTCACATACATCACAGATGGTAACAAGTTAGATTTTATTGCATGCCAGCTACCATTTCAGAACAGACATTTCATTAAGTGATTATTAACACCTTAGTATCTCTACTAATCTATTTTCACTTTGGAAGTAGCAGCAAAAAGGACAAACTATACATAGACAAACGGAAGCAGCATCTACGTGTGGACAACCTGGCTATCTTTGGCTCAAAATCTGAAAATAACTCCTGGCCTCAGCACTTATAACCACCCTATGTGCCACGTGAAGATCCTGAGTATCCTCACCTCCTGCATTTTTTTGTTTATTTTTTAAACACCATTGTCTAAAAGCATTACCTGTCTTGATGGAACTAAGCAAAAGACACGGCAAGTCAAAGCACATCATCACCTACCTGGCGTGTCTTTACCCTGTCTGAAAGCCATCCCTAACCGACAGGTACAAGAGTCCTATTTACACACAGCAAAACCAGAAAATATTGCATACATTACAATTACGTTACAAATACTTCAATACTCAAAAGCTGTGTACTAACAAAATTCTCTGTACAAGCTTGCGTTGGCCCTCCCATGTGTCTGCATTAAGCTACAGCCCTGAAAGACACTACTCACGCACTACATTTCCCAGTGGCTCCATGAGCAGGCCGAGCAGAGGCTGCTGCTTAATGAACGTGTAGTTAAAGATTTCGGCACACAGCCTAAGGCCTGATTTACTCCATGCTGCTCAAATCTGGTTCTCAGAACTGTATTTTCATGTTTTCATCAACTTGAAATGAAATATAGCAAAAATATAGCTTAAATGTGAATTGTCTCTTTTTTTCCTCCCTATTTCCTACTCCATTTATTAAAAACTTCCCAATCTATGCAAACAACAAAACTTTGTTCTACCCAACAGCTGTATTGGCATGATAAAATAATTCATACGTGTCCATGTAAAGGAGCCTCCCCTCCATTTCTCTCTTTCTAATGCCAGTGTTTTCCAACCTCAATCTCCTTGTTCAGCCATGCCCGTCTTCACATTTATTCTACGTATCCTGCAGATACCTACAATTGGCACTGTCTAAATCAAGTCACTGCCTCCTCCGGTGCTGCATGAAGATAGAGCGGCAGGAAAGAAGAACTGGCTACTGGGAATACAGACGGGGAATTCTCTGTGCTCTCATTTGCGTCCAAAATCGTACCAGGGAGCGATCTGGGGGAATGCAAAACCCTAGCCTTCAAACTGTACGGAAATCCCACTTAGCTCCGGCTGATGTATATTCACTGCAGGGATGATCTTTTAGATTTGCACAGATAACTAATTTAACCAATGCTGAGCAGATTTACGCAGGCTTGGTAAGCAGCATATCCTTGGCAGAAACGTCATACCATAGCACAACTCATCTTTCTGCAAAGCAGAGCTATAGACATAAGCTTTTTGTGTTTTTTTTTTTGGAGGGAGGAGCGGGGGTTTTGTTTGTTTTTTTTACTGTGAACAGAAAAATATTTTACTTTTGCCTAAATTTTAGAAAAGACTCAATTATCTTGACAGAGCACTTCACATCATCCAGAAACTTAGCTGGAGATAGACACCTACCATGGGAAATCTCAACGTAAATAATTAGAATTTGGCAAGTAACAGCCAACTGAAATGAGTGAGCATGTAATAGTGCATCAGGTAACATGTAATAGGCGGTGCTTCTGCCCCACCTAAAGTTCTTTTGGCTCCTTCATAGAAAATCCTCACGTAAACAATCTTTCATAATCACCGGTTAACAGCAGCAGTTTGTATCCCATATATTATTTTTTTCCATATATGTTCTTACCGCTTTTTTGGGGTACAGTTTCTCACACTTATCCAAGATGAGGGCATTTTAATTGAAATATTGTCTCATGGTTACCATTTTATCCCCATAACAACATCACCAATTACTTACTGTAAAAAAATGCATTCGAAAAGTAATTTAATCTTTGCTTCTCTTAATGAAATTTACCAGAAAAAAACAAAGGGAAAAATCAGTATAGCAGAGCCAGCTAACTCTCCATGGAGCGGGACCAACCTACAACTCCCAAACTCAAACACGTTTTCCAGGAGAACACAGCATTCATATCCTAAAGGTTGTTTAAAAGATCACAATCCGCAGCTTTTCAAACTATAACCTGCTTGTGGCAGAACCTCTCTCTTCTTAAACACTTGAATAACAAAACGAGGCCTTGTTCTTAAGTGTCTGCACATTTCACAATGTAATGTTTAATAATTTTGACCAAAAAAAGTGAATGCCATTGATCTGAAGGATTTACAGTCATGCAGTTACCAATACTCTTCTCCACTGAGTCATACGACTGCCAAAAGTACTTTTTGAAATACGTCTGCTGTATGAAATATAGCTACATCTGTGCACATATGACTAAACACATCGATTAATTTTCAAAATGCCAAGTGAGTACAAAACTCTACCACCAATGAATGCAAAGGGGAGTCAAAGAAGATTCCCAAGCATCATTTCAACATGCAACGTATCGTATTTATGAATGTATTTCAGAATCCTAAAGGCAACAACGTATGTCACAGAAGTTTTTCCACGACACTCACCGAACTTCCCACTCACACGGCAGTTTTACACACTTCATTTGCCAAAGCTCACAAATTCATTCTCAGAGACAGAAGCAGAATTAGCAGTTCCTAACTTTGTCCTGTGTTCGAGTTTCAGCTTTCACTAATAAACCTGTATTTGGATTTCAGCAATGAAAGTATTTTTAAAATTAGGAAATGATTTACCGCAGTAAATCCTTCCTTTTTTGGAAAACCCCATACAAACTTTCTGGTTTTTCCCCAGCAGAGAAATAGCTCCAAAGCTCAGTGGCTCAATCCAAGTCTTCTCTGCTTAGTAAGGATTTTGTAGTGATGCTGAAAGAGTCTTTTCTCAAGTGTCAAACTTAAATTTTCAAACAAGGACTTTCTGCAGTCTCGACACGTCCCAGTATTGCAAAGCACCACATCCATGCCTAAGAAATCTACCTGAAAATCACAGCTTAGTTTGTCGGTGTGAATGCGGCTGCTACAGGTTTATATTGTATGGCTGGATGAATTAAAAAATAAATAAAAAAAATCCAACACTAAGTTCATTTTCTGTTTGAGAAGCAAAACTCTTTCAATCCATTCAAGAGGCAAAAGAATGCAAAAATCTTCATGCTGAATATCAGTTAACAATGCACGGCACACAAACTGAACACAGAAACATGCCAGAAGGTTGTGACACAGAACATAGAAGTTTCCTTTCAGTACACTTAAGTGCTCATCGCAGCATTACAATGAACTCACATTATTGTAGGACTGAATAATCCTGGGACTGAGCTTTCTGATGCACGCTTGTACTATGCTTCGCACAAAAGGGTCGCACCATACCAGATTTAATAGCACAAGGATGCCACCCACAGATACTCCAAACGCCTTTCCCCAAACCGTACCTATTGTGTAACTGTGTGTGACACTTCTGCTGTGCTGTTTGGGAAGTTCACAGAGTTACTAACCTTCACCGTTAAAAATTGCTATCTTTATTGTAAATAACCTTTGAAATCCATCTCTACATGACTGTGCTTCAAATAATAAGGCATAATATAGCTCAGCCTGGTTTGGGAAATACTCTGCTAATTCCCTGTTTTAATGACATTACCCTCCTGCATCCAGATAATGCTTTTATAACTTCCCTGTTTCCTCTCCTAAAATGCAGGCACATGATACTACAAAGACATTCAATTTTAGAACTCTCTTGAGAATAGGACATGGATTCCCAACTTCTCCTTGCACAGCAAACCCCATAACCGGTATCCAAACCGACACAAGTTCCCCAGTGGTGTTCGGCCTACTCACTCCTTTTGAAATCAGCATTAGAGATTCAGCCACTATTTTCAACTGCACTCAAAGAACAGACATCAGCGGCAGTGAGTAACGATCCTACTGTGGTTAATAGAATAATTCTGACAAAGCTTTGGGAAGGGGAAAAAAAACAAAAACACAAAGTAGCATCTAGCCTAGCCAAACAAATATACACAAGAATACAGTAATATCAGTCAATTCCAACATCACAATGAGTGTCCTGCACCAGTCCAAATGCAAGAGTGTCTTAAGGATGGCCAAAGTACAGTTACCTCAAAACCATTAGCCCCAACAACTATTATCACAACTGTAATTTGTGTAAGACACCCACAGCACCCAGCTACAAGACTGCGCTACTGCAGATGCAGAAGTACGGTACAAAAACCTTTCCCTCCGCGACCTCCCTGCGGAGAGGATGAGAAAAGCCCAACAAATTCTGGCTCCCGGGATGGCAGAGGATCAGCTGCAAGGGATCAGCCAGGAATCCCACCTGGCCGATGGGGAGTTCAGATGGGATGCTTGGGACCAGAAGCACACTGCCCCTTTCCTCCCCACATTACCCCAGAACAAAAATGAAATGATCATTTTTTAAAAACATATAGATTATCTTAAGCGAGAAGATATATAAGGAAGAAGCATTATTTTATATGCTGCCAAAACCACCACGCTTTTCATTTGTGGCATTCTCCATTTATTATGTCCACAAAGATTTGCTACTTTCTTGGTTTGCTGAACCACTAAATATTTTCCAGCAAATTAAACACTTGTGCCACATTACTAACAACAGCTTCTCAAAAACAACTCTTGTTTTTACGTATTTCCCTTTTGCTGTGGGGTCTGAAGGGCTCTGAAAAATCTTTCCAAGCACATTTAGGCAGTGTAATTTTTAGTGTTTTGATGAATACAGTATTTTTGCAATATATAATTATGGGAAAAAAGTGCAATTCACAGACTGAAGGGCTGTTTCTAAATAACACTTACCCTAACAGGACCAGCTTAGGCCAACCCAAGCACTGCTCACATTTCTTCGCTTTACTTCCAGCCCCTCCAACACTCAGAATTCTTTACGTAACATCATTCTACAACTCCGTTTCTTCCAGCGTTTAGTCATCAGCGCTCTGCAAATCATTAGCCTTCCTTCTGCTTACAAGTAGAACGGATGATGAAACGTATTTCCCCAGACCACATGTAACCCAAAGACTAAAACCCATCCACTTCAGCCATGCCATTCTTAGCACAAGTGGTACTTCCTGAGACTAACAGAAACAAACACCCAGCACTTTACAGTAACAACTCGTAAACATCTCTTTACATAAAATCACTTACAAAAACTCTTCCTACCGACTCAGCAGCACTGCGTACCTACCGCTTCTTGGAAGTGCTGTGGAGTGCAGGGATAGACTAGAAGGAGCCTTCCAACATCTGACGAAGATTCCATGCAGCTTAGAAAATGTGACAGTTTGGTGCTCCTGCAGGACACTGATGGGGCAATAGCAACCACTCCAGTGTTTCAGTCATTAAATGGAACCTCTCAGCACAATAAAATTACATTTAGGAAGGAATAAGATTGAAACCTGTAGTGTTTTTTTTACCCGGCTTTCCTGTCATGAATCTGCTGTTTACTATTTTGGAGGATTCTGAGAAAAGACTGGGTAAATAGCCAGTTAGATATCAGATAGATGACAATTAATTTGCTTATGAAAATGCAGAGAAATATTTGGATGTTACAGCCACATTAAACATCTTTGAACTCTAAAAATCAGTGCAATGGAAATGTAAGAACAACAAAAAAATCGCACCCATGGGTAATTACAATCTGCCTGCTTACAATCCTAAGGACTCCTTTTCCTACAGTAATATTCACTTTTCCAAGTTCCACGTGAGTGATTGCCTCTGGTTGAAACCTCATGTTGTAAACATTTGTGTGAAGAGGAGATGAAAGCTCAGAGAGTGAGACTGTTTTGGAATACGGAACTTGAGCTACATATCAATACCACCATAATACAATCACCAGAAGCAGGCCTGTTTCTGTAGAGCAGCCTGACCTTGCAGACTCCTAATTTCACTATCTATAAAGTTTAGTTATTTTCCACCACCAGCCCCCAAACACTAGAAGAAAACAAGTGTTTACTTTCCTAGTCAAAGTCCCCAGAAGACCAAGCATTCCTTAGCAATTTATTTTTTTTATTCCATGCCAATGCTGTGTGCAAAGTTCTGAAAAAGCAGTCTCTTTTTCAGTATTCTCTCTTTCCTTCCATGAGGGACAAAAAAAAAAAAAAGACAATTGCAGTAGTCTACAAAGGAATTACAAAACTCAACATACAAAGTATGCTATTTTAAATATGACATTGATAAACATAAAGAGAAATGATGATTACTGTCAAAGGCCTCAGAAGAAACAGCAAGACAAACAAGAGCAAAAAAAGGAAGGCCTTGTTTGTTCTGATAATCTGATCCATAATACGTCTGTTTAAAGAGGGAAAATGTAAGTGTCACGTAGTGATAACGGGGTCTTGCCTTAGGACTACATCAACAGAAGTAAGAAATAATTCCAAACAACAATGGTAGGTGAGCAGAAGGGAGGACTGCGAATAGCGAATTTGCCATTTTCTCCCCCATGATGGGGGAGAAACTTTAGGCACAGAGGAACACTGAGGATCCCCTTCCCCAGACACAACGGCAGTAGAAGGGAAGGCCAGGATTTACATCTGCTAAAATCCTTGGCCTACTGGTCCCCAAGGCCGAGGAAAAACCAGCTATCCAGCTCCTGCACCCCTCCGGTAAGGCAGAACACCACCATCCCTCCTCGTTCTCCAAGCCAGCTCCCACGGCTGTCCCAAGTTATTCAGGCTGCACGCAGGGGATGGGATTTAAATTATCACAAAACACTTTTCTAATTGAGATTTCACTCCTGCTACTAGGTACCACTGACCTCAAGAGGGAATACCAGCGAGGTGAAAGATTCAAGGGCTTTCAACTAAAAATCTGAATTGCTCCAGTAACTGCTGCTGCATTGCTAGAATGAAAACACCCAGAATGAAGTGCAGTAGCAAACAAAAATGGTACCAAACAACAATTAAAAAGAAAACACTGAATGCCAGAAAGAATATCCAGCTGTAATTGCAAGCCAATTTTAGTAACAAATATAATTGCATGCATTGGAGAAAATATTTCATCAGACTATTAAATTAACAGAGTTGGAAAACATCAGTAATAATATTGCCTGGCTCTTATATGGCCTCTTTCATCCCCAGGCGTCAACTGTCTACAAGTTGGTAGGATTCGCTATTCCTATTTTAAATTCCTTCAAAAGGAGGCATAAACAGGTGAGGTGATTTGCATCACACTGTCCAGATCCCTCAAGCACTATGCCTGTACCTTGTCAATTTGAAATATTAGCTCTTCAACCCTTCTGGCCACTGCTACTTACATTTTTCTTGGAGATGAGTATTCGTCCATGAGTCTAACCCCTGAGCACAAGGTGTCCCCGAGCCGCAGCCCTCATCCTGCAACCAGACCTACAAATACAGGTCCCAAAGCCCAGGAGCACCTCCTCACTGAAAATGGCACAGTGTCCACACAAACTAAAGCAGTGGAAATACACACTCTGTGGTTTAAAAAATTCACATAGGCAAGGAGTGATAAGAGAACTTTGATTTCAGCTCAAGAAAAATGTAATTTCTGCTTTCATAATGTATTACAAAGAGAACTCACTTTTATCAGTAGTAACACACAAAACATCCCTTCACTTACCAATAAAGAAAAACTGCTCTGCTAATTAAAGCTCAACAAAGAAAGCTGAACGCAGCCTCTGCCACTCACAACTTGTATGCCCTAAGAGCCAAGCCTACCAAGCCTGAACCCCTCGGTCTGCACCCCGAGGGGAGGCAGGGATGGTGACGGTCACTCCAACGCTCTGCCCGCGTCTAAGATCCAACTGCACGTGCCAAACCAGCTCCTCACCGCGGAGCACCAGCAAGCGGCCCAGCATCCCCAGGCTGTCCCAATCAACCATACTTTGCCATCAAAAAAAATACACTTAAAAATATTGAAACAATTGAAATTAAAACACATTTTTGTGAACCCTCTCTGTTCTACCGATGTCTTGGAAAATGCCACAAACTTGCCAAGTATCATCTCATTTAATTTGGTTATATTGTCAATTTTACAAAAGAATGTGTACTTGAAAAGAAAAAAAAAAAAAAAAAAAAAAAAA
>NC_048910.1:9272127-9354847 GCF_011077185.1 Oxyura jamaicensis | reverse complement strand
AGGGGCGGCGGGGGGAGGAGGATCTCCCCTCACGCAGCTCCCGGGGGCTCCTGGCGGCACCTCGAGGCCCGGCCCCGCCGGTCCCGGCCCCCGCGGGGGGCGGCTGGGGAAGTCCGGACTTACCTGTCATTACTTTCTACGCCATCTTGGATCCACTTGTCAACGGCCCCACAAAGCATTGTGGGAAAGCCCTCCCCCGGCGGCGGGGCCGGGCCGGGACTGGGACCGGGACTGGGACCGGGATTGGGGCCGGGATTGGGACCGGGACTGGGACCGGGATTGGGGCCGGGATTGGGGCCGCCACCGGGACCGGGATTAACACCGGGGCCTCCGCCGCCCGCAGCGAGGCCTGGGGCCGCCGCCCACGGCTCTCCCCTCAAGCCAGCCGCTGGAGTGAGGGGGCACCGCCGAGCTGGAAGCCGGGCGAGCGCCGTATTTTGTTTTTATTCCCCTTTCCTTTTATTTTTTTTTCGTCCCCTTCCTTTTATTTGTTATTTGTTTTTGCCCCCTCCCCGGAGTCCTGCCTCGCTGCCTCCACACGCAGCAGCTGCCAGGCCCGGCGGGTCCCGGCCCTCAGGTAAGGGTACCGGGGCCTGCCGGTCAGCTGCGACACCACGTCTTGGGGGGGGGGGGGAGAACAGCGGGGCTCTCCCCGGGTTTCTGCTTTAAATTATTATAATTTAATTTTAATTTCGGCTCTTAAACTTGCACAGGCTGCAGTTCGGTGCCTGAGCACCCCACACACAGCGTCGTGGTTGGAAACCTCCGTCTGGTTTTGCTGAAGGACCGGTGGCAGCGCGTTGCTAGCTGCGCGTGAATCCCCAAAACTGCTTTGCGTAACAGTTTTATTTTCACAGAGTAATCTTCCCTGGTAGCTGGGTTTTCAAAATGTTTGGCAGTCAGTTCTTCATACCTACACTGGGTTGCAAACTGGGTTTTTCAGTGTGTTCCTGGCTTGGAGGCCGCAGATGGGTGCCCCTCACGGTGCTTTGGCCATCAGGAGTTAGGACAAATGGTGACAAGGTGGGGGAAAGCAGCTTGCTTCAGCGTGTTCAGAAAGGTCATCAAAAAAACAGGATCCCGGTGTTTTTTAAAAGCTCTTCCTTCTACTTTAATTAAAATAATTAGAAGATTCAGATCATTTTGGTATTGGATTTTCCTAAATACATTTATATTTAAATTTACATTTAACGCCTCCTAACTCTTTGAAGAATAACCACCAGCCGAGCCTCTGATGCATTGCCACTGCAAGAAGATACTTGCGCCCAAGAGTGTTTTCAATATTCAGCAGCAATACATTTATAAAGAGAAAGCTCCTTGCAAAAATGTAAATACAGAAGGAAATAAATTTGAAGAAGAAATCCTTTGCATTTGAAGCTCCAGACTTAAATCAATCCACTTTTCAGTTCGACTTTACAGATATCGTTGACTGTTTCAGTGCCCTACTGAAGGTTGTGCCGGAGGAGAGCGTCGTTGGTCCCAGCCTCAACCCAGCAGACGCCATTTCAGGAGGACAAAACCTCTCCGGTGGAACCTGCCCTGGGCCATCTCTGCTGGTCTGCAGCAGCTGCCTGCCTCAGACACCGGCCCCCGAAGAGCCTAGAAGGCATGCAGTGAGTTAAATGTTTTTTCCATGGGTGCTCTGCAGGCCAGGCAGTGCCCTGCAGCGAGGAAGAGGGTGGTTACAGTGAAACAGATAAAGGTGAAACCACATAACTAACTTTGACTAGGCTGTTGAAATGGAATTAGTGCTTTTATTTTGGAGGTTGGTTCTGTTCAGTTGCTAGTGTGCTTTTGTATTACAGATGATATTTTTTTGTTAGAAAACGCAAGGAAGTTTTCCCTTTTTTTTAAAAAAAAAGGTGGAAAATAGCATGACTTACATAAAAACTTCCATATACCCTCTGGAGTTCAGTTTGGGGTGATACAGAAAGTTGCTGGGTTTATTTTTCACATAAGCTATCATTAACTTTTGAATCACTTTTCAGAAAACATCTCTTTATATAGTACTAGAAAAAAACATGTAGCTAGTGACTGAGTTGCAGGGGGAAAGATTTGTTCAGCGATGGACATCATTTTTCCTGCTTTTTGCTATATCTGTTGCATTGAACTTCTCAGATTGAAAGCACTGAAAGGCAAAGACTGCTGGAAAAACAATGGCAACTCAGCACTGCCGAAACAGCCCATAAAGGAGCTGGGAAAAGATGGTGGCAGCAGGGGAATCCCCAAACTCAGAATAAGTGCCGCGTATAAAACAGCGTGGAGACTGTGACCCTACACCCGCTGCTTGTTAGGATCTTGTTACTTAAACCTCTTAGCCCCCATATGAAGTAGGTTTTACTCTATTTTGTGGACCGGTTAATTGTACTGCAGAAACCCTAAGTGGACATGCCAGAGGCTACAGAGAGCCAAGAGCTCTGAAGTGGGGTTGGCTGCCAAGCACTATTTTGTTCAAGTACTTACCACGGAGCCTGCACGATTGGAGTAACTGCATTGTTTCCGTGTGGTACCCCCTCTAAGCTCTTCCATAGTCTTTTTACCAGATAGAAAGATGAGGACTGTTGATCCAAAACAAATTTAGGGCCCTGAGCATTCACAAACCTTGGAAATCTTGCTCAAAGTACAAATCATAGAGCAACTAGCCTGATGGATGAGATCTTGCATCCACAGGACCATAATATAACTAAACTTCAGTTTCAGAGCCACTTCTGTTATAACAGCACAGGAGGCAGAGCATGCCACGAGCAAGCAGTCACACAAAGGAAAGAGGCTTCATGTGGCTTTTATTGACATGTTTCAATACAATATTAAACGAAAATGTTGATATTAAAGGATAACTTAAGGAAATAAGCTTATCATAATAACTGCTGTTGTAGGAGGTTTCTCCCTCCTTAGTGGGTATTATGTGGAAGTTGCTATTTTGGCTTCCAACCTCTGTGATCAAACACACCATTACAACTCTACAGGCTGAGTTGAGAAACCAGGTCTTCCCTCAGCGCAGGCTAGACACAGAAACAGATGTTATGTGCTGACTACTCATGTTTCCAGAACTGTCCTAAGTTCCTGGAATCCCCCTGTGCAATGCTCACTAATGGCATTTTATGACAAGAGGAGAGTACTAGGCTTCTGCTGAGGAATGTGAGTTTTTGTACTGGTTGCAGCACGCTTTTCTGCCCAAGACCAGGAATGGTGGATCACATTTGAGTCTGGGAGCAGAAGAAAAGCAACAGTAGCAGTTGGAAATATCAGAAATGCCACAGTCACAATGGGGAGGCATGAGAAGGACAAAAACAATGAATCTCTGGTGAGCATCATGAGATTTGATGGGACTCAGATCCTCAGAAGTGCAGCAAGTGATATTTCTAGGGACTAATTTGTAATACTAGGACTTAAAAAAATGCAACAAAACCAAGTTCAATTCTATTTTTACACATTTTAAGATTCTGAAATATTTTCAGATCTGAAAACTACAGCTTCTTGGTGGAAATTTAGAGCTTAACCTCCAGAGGACTGCAAGGAAGCCCTGTACAGAAGGTACTAATACATCTAGTCTCCCTACCCTTAAGTCAGTATTCTGTAAATCATGACTGCTCACAGGAGTTCTCCCTATTCTGTGAAGCTAGGAGCCATGCCAAGGACCTTGGAGAATCTAGGCTCCTTGCCAAAAAGCATGAGTTTGAAAACCTGGGGCCACTTAGGGCTACTAGGCTCCCTGCCATGAAGCAAAGATCTGAGCAGAGTTCTGAAAGGTGTGGCACAAATTCTGGAAGAGTTGGAAACTTAGAAACCCCCACTTGCTTCAGGGCTAATGGAAAGCTGCTAGCCAAAAAGCCCTAGAGTTCTGGCTCTCCCATGAGTTGTGCACTTGGAATCACAGCTATAGTTTAGTTTCTACATTTTCAAAACAAAACTATTTTAATTATTTCAAACTTATGCTGCTGCTTTTTTTTTTTTTTCCCTTTCTCCTTGGACTTTTGCTTTCCCAGGAAATTCAGAAAACTGATTTCCATTCTATGATAGAATTCACTCCTGTTTCTGAGAAATGGCGTTTCTTAAATTCCAACATAGAAAACTCATTTTTCAATCGGTTCCACTTGTGATGTCTAACTTCAGAATACAGGAAACACCATTACAATTAACATGTACAATTAATAAACACACAGTACATTCAGTACAGAATTGCCTCACTGACCCTGCAGCCTAACATGCCAGCAGGCATCTTTCACCTCTGGAAAACAAAACAAGAGGTCTTTCTCAATAGAAGCTCCAGAGTGATTGCAGTAAGAGATCAGTAAGAGATGCAATGTTTTTATTGTCCTAGCACACTAGATCTTTATATTTTTCTTTAACTCCCTTCAGAATCACCAACCATGGGAAACTAACAGAAGTTACGTGGTTTACCCTCTGCCACAAACAAGTCAGTGGTAGACCTTAGGTTAGATAGCAACGGCAGTGCTTCAGCTTATTAAACAATCAAGTAATCTGTTTCTAGGCAGTCATTAATGTCTGATTGTTAGACCGAAGAGTAGCAAGTTTTGATTCTCCAGCATGAAAATTCCCCTGGAATTCGTCCAGTGTCCTCTAACGAATAAATGATCTCAACTTTAATCTTTCTACATAATTATCCAGGGATAATATTTCTTCAACACAAACTCCTTAAACACATACAATTTCTACAGTAAGGATATTCAAACTAATTCATTTTTGCCTTTGATCCACAAAATGAGGGTCTTAAGAAGCAAAGAGCACTAAGGGGGTGTTGAGGGTACATTGAGGTGAGATGAATTACAAAATTCAGATGAATGCAATGGTTTAATCCCATGCTGTCATGATCAAACACATCCAATGCATTTTTTAAGAAGCTGGCAGGCCTTTATTTTGACCTCTGACATAATATAATATTAACACCAGTTACCTCAGTGCATGCTACTGTTAAACCCTAGACTTTTGTTTTATTTACAGTATGTCCTCTCAATCACAGTCTCGAAAATAAGCACAAAATCATGCATTAGACAAATACAGGTAAAAATGGAAAAGAATAAATCACAAGACTGCTATTATACAGGCAATACAGTTTTATTATGTTCTTTCACCAATTGTAGCAAAAAAAACAACGGAACAATCAAGGGAACTTAACTGTCAACGGGAATTATGTTCTAAATTTTAGTCCAGGAAGGTTTGACAGGGAGAAAAAAAAAACATATACACACTGTAATAATAGTCTCTATTATGAAGATTTAATGCCTTCTTTAAAAGCACTGAGATTATTGAGGCACCTTACTGCAAGTTATGTATCATCTCCTCTTTGGCAATGAGATGCGTGGTTTTGTTAACTAGGGCCATCAGTGAGTTCAGCTTGTGAGACCAGTCATTCAGTATATTGTTTGGATCCTTAGGCCTCTGAAAATTGATAATTCCTGCAAGCCTGTCTACTTTAGCAAAGATGGTCTTATTAACTACTAGGTTAGACAGAAACTCCTCCGATTCCTGCAAAGACAAACAGCACTAAGTCACGAAAATAGCATTTGCATCTTCAAAGCATCAGAATTCCTCCCAAACAGCATTAATGCACAAGGAACAAGGCTGTCATTATACTTAAAAGAAATCCATCTGTAGTAATAATGTATTTAAAAAAACAACACAATACTTTAATATTACACATGGGCGAAGCAAGCTACTAGCACCATCTATTCACAAACCTTTTTTCCCTCCCTTATTTGATCTATATCTGATCGTCTTTCATGAAATTAAAAGTTTAATGTACCACACCAACAGACTTTTACACTTTGGAGTACTTGGCAACGCAGTTATCAGACCAACCCTTCTGACAAGCAAGACAGAAAAATCCATGTGAATTGCTGGTGAGAAACCCTGTATCTTCAATCAAATTTAATCACTCATTGACAAGAGTTTTCCCACTGAAATATAAGATAAGAAGCTCCAACATTTAAATATGACCTTGAGCATAAATGAATTTTGAGCATCAGCTTTTGCCATATGGGCACATGCACCATGACATTCAGTTCTGTCTGGATTGAAAAACTGTTTTTTAACTCCCATAAAGGCAATGAAAATACACTCAGGGTGTTTCATTGAGTAGTAGAGACAAAGTAATAAATATTTGGTGTAACATACTACTGTTCCCAACAGGCTGTTCACTGCTTCTCTCATAACTAAGGTTCATTTAATGCTGTGTGTATATCACTACAGGACACTGTGTTCTTCCTGGTAAAAGCTGAAATGCACTGGTAGCACAAATAGAGGAATTAAACTAAGGATGATGCCAGGAGAGCTGGAAAGATGATACAAAGGCAGATATATATACAAGTAGCAACAGATACTATATCCATGAACATTCATAAATGCATGAGTATAAATCCTGAGAATTTTGTTCCAAGCAGTGTATTTCTACAATGCTATGTTTTACAGGCAATGCAGAAATAGAATGCAGTGATGCTCTGTGGCACTACTTTCAAAGCTTTTTAAGCTAAAAAGAGAAACCAAAAACTGAAATTAAAAGAGAATGTTACTCTGCTGAATACTTACATTTTTACAAAAACACACACACATGCATTTCTATTCCCTTTATGAAACGAGTATAAGCAAGGCAATACTTACATCAACGGACAGATCAAGGAGCTGTGCCATTCTCTTCATTGTAATTCTGGTATAATATTTAGCCATTATTCTAATATTCTGGAATAAAAGTGTTCAGAGTAGAGGGTTATGTGCAAAAAATAATTGAAGCAGGCTGCAAAAATATAAAAGTCAATGTTAAAAGCAGATTAGGAGCTGTAGTGCTCTAATGGCAGTCCAGCATAAAGTATGTAAATGAGCTGTGGACCAACAGGTGCTTGTAGTAGGTATAGGTGCTTGTAATAGTCTCTGTGTGACAAATTATTAAGTAATGAAATCAACCAATTATTAACTTGATAGGCAACAAGACTTAAGTTTTTGCTCTATTGACATCTGAAGGCTAAATCTCACAATTTCAGCACAATGTGCTCTTTTTTTCTGGCCATTGTGCCAAGTATCTATCTGTAATATGCAGGTATGAACAAAGAAAATGTTGAAAAATGTAACGTAATGGAAAATGCAACTTATCTGCTGCTTTCCTACATTAAAAGAAAACACCTTTGTAAACAAAACATGTCAAGCAAAAAGTACTTTTAGTTCAGGCATAGCATACATAGCTAATTATTACGGAATCTGCCATACTTACATGTTCCACAACTCTATTCTTTAAATCTTTCCATCTCTTTTCACCTTCCTCTGTACAGCCAAAAACATCTGTTGCAGGACTGTCAAGGGATCCTTCTCTCAATTCCTTCCCATATTCTTCAACTAGGGCAGTCCATCGCATCAGTTCCATGGTGGTAAATAGTTTGAGGAGGTCTCTAAATGGTTTAGTAAAGTTGATTTACATTCCTTTACCAGTAAGGCTTATTTCATGCTTAAATAGATCAGCAAAATATCTTTAAATGTTTTAATTTTATTACCATTAATATTCATAGTTTTTCACAAGTACTATCTCACACTTCACACTATCAGGGGGCAGCTAATGTCAGACAGTGTTTCTAATAATGATTTTTCTCTTGCAGAAACATTTATTTTAACTTGTAACTTGCACAATCATTAAATTTTTGCAGTATTTTTCATACAGCATTAAATTCTGAAATGTTTACAGTAGACAGATTTCACTTGCGCGACTACTTGTAAGAAATGCTTTTTGCCTAAGAATCGTATATTAAAAAGAGCACTTACTTATACTTCGGGATTTCTTCTAGCTTTTTGTCACTACTAATTCTGTGCACCAAATCAGATTGCTCATTGTCATACGGTGAAAGAATAACATAAAGAACAACGCTCTTCAGTGCCTGTTCAATAGAAAAGAGTGAGGTTTTTTAATTAAACAGAAGGGTTGAAAACTACTCGCAGACCTTAGAATTTAACATGTAAAAGGTTAAGCTAAGCATATTAAAAGTTAAATTGATGTAATCTTGTAGAAATGAACCTTCCTTCACAGTGGTAAATTTAAATTGATACAGGTTAACTGAAATTTGAACGTTTCAAATAAATAGCTTTAAAAGAATTTAAATACCTAACATTTATATTGCATACACAATGGTATCATTTAGACTACTTGGAAAGCTGTTTTTAATTTCTGCACTTCCGCAAAACAAGAAAAGAATCTCAAGATTTCAAAGACAATATATAGTAAAAATGTTAGTTATAAATATTCTTTTGAAATCAACTTTATTATACTTGTTTTCAGCTACACAACTTGCTAAGATAGCAATTAAAAACAACAACAGACTTAAGAGCTATTTAATCTGTTGAAAATTCATCTGGTAATGAAACGTGTATTTGTCACAGGAAAATACAGACATTTTGTATGTAGTGTTTTTGTTTTGTTTTGTTGTTTTTTTACCTGCTGCCACTTTTCGCTCTCAGCTTGAATACATGGAGTATCATAAATGGCTCTGTAGTGCTTACAGATGGAGAGGTAGGAGCCTTCATGTTGATCCAGCTGGATCATTAGGTTGTAGTATTTTAATTTTAGTTTCTGAAACAGTATCAAACAATAAAATTAAAACAGCTCTATGAATCATGTAAATTAAATCCAAATGGATTCCATAAAACAGAAGATTCAAATACACTTGAACCCAAAGAGAAGCACGTTAGATTAAAATAGGGGAAAACAAATCCTCCAACAACTTACTTCCGTGTTTTCTTCTTGGAAAAATTTAGTATTAATTTTTTTGCTGATAATTTGAGTCCGGATATAGTCTTTTACAGCTAGACAGAGCCTCATCTGCTCCAAGATAAATTCAACACGTTCTTTCTTCTCCATTGAACCATAGGTTTCCACCTGAAATTAAAGTTTAACTGTTTAGTACTGTCAAAGTCAAATCATGTAAAACAGAGAAGCATAACATGATTCACACACACACACAAAAAAAAAAACAGCTATTCCAGAGCAAGTAAAAATGGAGAAAAGCTTACTCAATTTTGAATTATAGCCCTTACTGACATGAGAAAAATTCACTAACACTAAACTCACTGCAATACTTAGTGAATTGAAATTTGTCTTCCAAATGGGAAATATTCCATGCAATTTAACCACTAGACTAACAAAAGCAGTTAAAATGGAATTACACTTTCACTCATCACAGTTAATCTCATTCCAGACATTTCTGCAGATGTACCTGATTATATTTCTAACAATAATTACGAGCAGTCAGTAATATTTTTTATAACCGATGCAATTTTGAGTTGCATGGCAAGTTACCTGCAATTCTTGCAGAATAGAGGCAGCCTCTTTCACTTCACCGTTCTGTTCCTTTATTGTTGCAAGTGTCTTTGTCAGACGAGCACGTTCAATTTCCACATATATCTGAAATCAGAATTGGCAATTTAAATATTGGAATTTTCTAAAGAAGAGCATAAACTCTAAGATCACAACCCTCCTAAGACATACAGTTTATGTTTTCATACAAGTAATTAATTTCATGTGTGGACATATACTATACTGATACTGTCCACAAAATACAGATGAAATATAACGGATGGGTTACACACTGGAAGTATTTGGACCAAATTAATATTAAAAATGTCTAAATTTCTCCACCATTCTTTACACAAACAGAAGAATCTGCAATGCAAATTAAATAATTTGTCTGGCAGAATATATTGAAAGAGGTATGAAATGAAGATAGTAATGGTTAATACGTACTGAGTATTAATGCAATAATTTGCATTATTTCACGCACTCCTAACCATCTATAAGGCAAAAATATTTGATCACTAATAATTCAGACTACCTTTGAAGAGGCAAAAGCCAGAACATTAATTCAAACGTGCTTTAATCCAGAAAAGATTTTTTTAAAAAATGCAAGGAGTATTACAGAAAATAATTAACTTGGTATAATGCTTTGTTATCACCTTGTGGTTACTGTAACTGTACATAACACTTTGCTAAGTGAAAAAGAAATTAATTTAAACTGCCCATTCCTGTAACAAATTCAAATATTTATCACCATAAAAAGTGAAAAATAAATAGCACTTTGTATTAATAATACGTACAAATATCTAATTTGTGGAAATTTAAGGGGCATTTCAGCAAGTCATTTAAATATGAAATCTGGAAAATATCTGCAGTCTTTCTGGGAAAGAAAATGCACTATTTTCATTCCCACATTAAAAATACACTTTTGCTCTTATTTGAACAAAATTAAAAATAATATTAAGAAGCTACGCTTGGAAAGAAAGTGAGCATTTTTATTCTACCTGTTAGACATTCAGTCTTAAAACAAAATCTTACTTTTCCTTCTGTAACCATACGCAACGTGTCAATTAAGCGCAGTTTGACTGGTAAGTCTGTGATGTCTTCAACGTAAGTGCAGCACTGCTGGACCATTTTAGCAACTGCCTAATACAGTAACAGACAAGAAAAATATTTTTAGGTTTCTCAAAGGCATTCAAATAATTGATTTTTCAGACAACTGAATTCCGGAGTATGACAGTTTCAAAAGCAAGCGTGTAAAGTATACCCCTTATTTCATAACAATAAATCACAGTAAGTGTTTAATGTATACCACAAGTGAACATGAAAAATTAAGAATGTGTCTATGACTTAGACTGTCTAGGAGCGTAAAGATGAACCACTGTCTGAAAGCACTGTCATGCAGAAAAGCCACAGCTGTGTTGCAAAGAATGACAAAATGGATCACATGGAGCTCAGGTACAAAGTGAAGACAGATTAATGCCAGACATGAGTTTCATTATTGGTATTTGTATGTCTACAAAAATATGCCAGCAAAAGCTAATTACAGCGTAATCTGGCAGGTGCTGGTAAGTCAGAAAAGTCTCTGCACCCAAGGAGGAATCAGGTATGTATATAATGTAGCTCCAAATACAATTTTATTCACCTGTTTTAACTGACTTCTTCTCTTTGACAGAAGAATAATATTTTCATTAAGAGCATCCCAGTCTTTAGCTTCATAACACATTTTCACTATAGCCACTAAGATCCGTGATGTGGAAACCATGTCAGATGCCTGTAACAAACAAACAGCACATTAGTGATGGGATGAACAGCCTGCACACCTTTAATACTTGCACTTCACGATACAAAGAAGAATAAAAATCTGTTACATCTAGCCTCACTGGTAAGGACAACAAAAGAGTGATACCCCAACCCTCTTCACGACTTTAATGCAGTGAGACAGAGGGACTGTAAGCAAACCCAGCATACTTGCTGCACGCCACATGCTGCTTACCGTCCGTGTTTGTTTCTCCAAGGAGAGCAGGTTTTCGATTACTTCTTGCAGTCTCCCCTCCTAATACAATAGAATAAAAGAATAAAAGAATTATCACCATGACTGAAGAATACAGGTCAGTTTAAATTGGAAGTAGCTCCAATTCTTACATAAGTAAAAAAACACAGACCAGCCTGTGCTCTAACCTTTTTATGCAGAGATTAGAACCTAGAAAGGTACCGGTTTTGCCTAACACAAACTAGAAGTTGTCTGTCTAGAGGAAGAAACCTAGCAAGTTGCAGACAGGTTTGGTTACCTCATGCTCACTAACTAGATGTAAGACTGATTTCTATCCTAACCAAAACAAAGCTTTAAGTGAGAACAGATATGCAAGCAAATACCTGTGGAAAAAAAGTTACTTTAATCCATATTCATATCTCTCTAACAGCACATTACAGAAAACATGAACTACATGCCTTACAGTCCAGGCATGTAATTACCATAGTCCTGCTTTTGGGGGTTTGAGAACTATATTGGCCTTTTTCAGAGAGAATGAGTTACCATAAAGTAACCTTAGTCCTAAACTGTAATTCATAGCAAATAGCTCATGAAAAATATTTATATGGGAGAATTTATGACAGCCCGTAGTGACTTTGGGACAGCTAAATGTTTAGAAACTAGGAGATTAATGACAGAAGAAAGAAAATGAAAATTTGCTTCATTAAGTGTACCTAATGCCACTGAAATTCTTGCGAACTCTGCAGTGGTTTGTCAGGAATGTGGTTGGACTGCCACGGAATTCTGTGGCAATGAAACGCAGCCAGGGTGCCCATAGTTATGCAGGGCTCTGCTGGTGGGATAAAACAGCTGTGCCTACTCCATGCAATTCTGTCAGACAGCATAAGATGCAGTTTACCTATCTTCAGGCTACTGCCTTTAAAATCCTACAACACACTTTACAGTCCGTGTCTCTGACAACACAGACGGATCTCCCAGAGCACTGGCAGCATGTAAGGAATCCCATGCCATCCTACTGGAACAGGACACGAGCAAATCCCGCCTGACAGTTCTGAAGTTTGAGACATGTAAGAATCTCTAGCCTACGTAGCAGGGCCAGAAAGGAACCTCAAAATACAATACCCCACGTGCATGATTCCCTCTGAGACCCCATCGGCAACACGCTCTGTAGCTGGGTGCGCATCCATGTGTGCTCAGCAGGCTGTCCCTCAGCACCCTGCCATGGCTCCATCCCCCCACTCCAGTCTTTTGGGGCACGGACATAACCGAGTGACACCGGTGCAAAGAGCTGCCTGTCCAACCTGACACGGGACCTATTACACCAAGACATTGGTGGCGCACAGCAGGATGAGCAAGCAGCTGCCATGCGCCTGCCACGCCACGCTGCAGGCGGAAAGTGGCAGCGGGGAAAAGCCCCGTCCCTGTGGCAGACCAGCCCCATCCCAGCCCTGTCCCTTTGCCTCACTCATGAGGCTTCAGCCAGGCATCTGCCCTCATCGCCCCCCGCCACAGGTTGACAGCCAAGTGCTAAAGTGGTGCCTGCTTCTCGCAGATAACCAGCGGCAGTACTAGAGAGAATGGCCAAGTTGTGCCAGGGGAGGCTCAGGTTGGAAATGAGAAGACGTTTCTGCCCAGAAAGAGCAGTCAAACGTTGGGACGGGTTGCTCAGGGAGGTGGGGCATTCACCGTCCCTGGGGGTGTTGAAGGAAAGACTGGATGTGGTGCTTGGGGACATGGCTCAGCGGGTGACATTGGTGACAGGGGGACGGCTGGACCAGGCGATCTGGGAGCTTTCTGCCAACCTTGATGACTCCAGTTTTTTTAGGATCCTCGGCTTCTCCCCTTCCCCAAGGAGCACCGGACCCCTTAGCACGGGGCCGTGGGGCGAGAGACGGCTGCACCGCCTGCCCTGCCTGACCCTGTCCTGTCCCCGTCCCCGTGGCCCCGCCGGGCCTCAACCCGAGCGCGGCCTAGCCCGCCCCGCGCCATGACTCAGCCCATCTTCCCCGGCCGCCTTCCTCCCGCTCCCCTCACGCACCTGCGCCAGCCGCTCGCACTCGGGCAGCCGCTGGTCCACCGTCGCGCTGTAATCCACCTCCATTTTGACGATGCGGCCGTCGGCCCGCTCCGCGCCGCCCTCCGCCATGGCCGCGTCCCCGCTGCGCGGCCCCCGCCAACACTCACCGGAAGCGGGCGGGCGCCGCGCGCAGGCGCGGCCGGGACAGCCCGGAGGAAGGCCCCCGCTCCCCGTGCAGCGCCGCGCAGGCAGCGCCGCGGACAGCTCGGGCGCCGCAGGCCCCCTGGCGTGAGGCCGCGCGGCGCCTCAGTGCCCCAGGTGGGGCTCGAGGCGTGAGGGGGTCTCGTCACTGCGGGCATCCCCACAAATTCTTTCGTGTTTGTTAACAAATTACTGCAAGGGAAACGCTCCTCAGTGAAAGCACTGTGTCTCTGGGCATTGCTTAAAGCTCCCAGAAAAACTTAAGTTGGCATGAAATTGCAGTCTGCGTTACGTGCTGTAACAGAACCTTCATGTGGCAAAGAGGTATTGAGGATAACCGCTTGAGCCTTTTAACTACAGAATTGGGGCTTGGCTGCTGTATCAGCTGTACTGGTGCAAGGTCAGGGTAATTCAGTTGAGAAATTCAGATCCACGATACCATGTTTTGTGAGAGAACTTGATACATGCTTTCCAATTAGCAAGGGGAAAATGAAGCTACAGCACAGGCTGTGGACCTCACATCATTTTCTGTTTGAATTCAAACATTTTATCCATTATCCTTAATCATTTTTAGTTATTACTTGACCTAAGTATCAAAAATACCTGCATGTATCACAGACTTTAAGAGTTGCTTCCTATATCTAACCATGTAGGATTTTTTACAGAGCTCTGGCTGTTTATTAAGAATTATAAAATGTCATTCTTTCAGCTCACTGTAACATGAGCATGGTTCTACAGTTGATGGATAGGGAGCGATGGCTTTCAGGGAAGTTGAAAGGCAGATGTTAATCTCATTGAACATCCAGACGCAGTAGTTCTGGTTGAGAGAGTGAGTAAAAGACAAATGGAAGCAGTGCGTACTGCGGCTGTTATCTTATTTTACCTGCACGGGTATGATGGGAGATGAGGATGCAGCTTTTGCATCCAGTGTAGACTTCCTGAATGGTTCAAAAATATTTTTTAAAAAATTAAAAGCCCTTAGTAAAATAGATGAACTAGTTTGATTTTCACTGTCTCATTAGAAATTGACATTTTACTGACACAAGTCCATCTGGAATTAGTGTCCAGTATGCATTATAATGCTTGCATTTTTATTTTTTTTTTTCACCCAGGTCAGAAATGAAAGATGGGTGATTTTTCCAACTGATCACAGAGAGCATGTTGCAGAGGTAAGAGCAGTAATTTCTGACAATTCACATAAAATAACCAAAATTCAGGCAGGTATGCTTAGCAGAAACTTCCTGGATAGCTAGAGCTAGAAGTTTCCTCTCTCAGCATGTCCTCTAAAAGCATTTGATAAGCATGCTTTTTACAGAGGCCCAAGACAGCAGTCATATTTGGGAGTTGTAAAGGTTATTACTAGGGTCACTGCTTTTTTCTCCGTGTGTATGTGCAGACAGCACAAGAACAAGGTGTATTTGTGGCAGTAAATCTGAGGTGATTTAAGAATGTTTTGCAGTGGGTATGTAATTTTCATTTCCATTTTATTTAGCAATTGAGTAGCACCAAGGTCCTATGCAAAGCAGTTCAAATTTTTACACAGTTTTTCAGCAGAAATCCAGATTTTTTCCAAATTAATGTAGTCAGTAACAAATCACTTAAAATTGCAGTAATTATTTTGGATCTGAATTTGGATCTCTCCCATTTGTAGGTAATATTGCAGTTACTGCCTTGTTTAGGCTATTCTTCATAGGAGTTTCATGAATATTACTGCCAACATTATAAATTATAGCTACAGGGAGGATATAAATAAATGG
Source organism: Oxyura jamaicensis (assembly GCF_011077185.1). Taxonomy (NCBI): domain Eukaryota; kingdom Metazoa; phylum Chordata; class Aves; order Anseriformes; family Anatidae; genus Oxyura; species Oxyura jamaicensis. Next base: position 9,339,593 of record NC_048910.1, on the reverse strand, counting down.
CTGTTGTCAGATTTGAAATAGAAGGCTCATTAGCTGCATTGTTCATACCTCAGTTGAAAACCCAGGCTATTAGCAGAGCTCCCAGATTTTCTCTTTGTGTAGGTGTTTGTACTTCACCAGAAAGTCAGGGTGTGTGAAATATCGTGCCGTTAATGGGATGGAATCGAAAAGTGATATTGTTAGCTCCAGGAGATGGCACTGTGTCCTCTCTGGGCTCAAAATTGTGTACATCGCTTTGAAATGTACATTTGGAACCAATGAGGGGTTTTGCTCCTTCTCGTTATGAAACATTTCATTGTAGACCCGAATTCACGTTTAACTGTCCCAAATATGGTATTTCATCAGTTCTGTCTTTGCAGATAAATGAGTTATAAATGCTGGCGTCTTCTCCCGTTATCTGTACAGCGCTTTCTGTTTTCATATTGCAGTCACAGCACTGCTCTGCAATACGTGCTCTATAGCCATTTGCTTACAGGAGAAGCAGCGATACAAATGTTTGATGATTTACGTGCAGTTATGTAAGAGTTCAGGTTTCTTTGTTAGTTTCAGAATTTGGCTTGCAAGCGTATCAGGTTGAAATTTAATAATGCTTGTATTTCTCAGAAAGAAATAAAAGGCAAGCATGTAAAAAAAATGTAACTGACAAAGTGGGAAAGGGAAAGAAAGCCCCCCCGCTGGCCCTGGCGTTGTTCCTCAGGAGGAAGGCGGTGGTTTTTCGCCGAACTCCGTGCGTGGCGTTTGAAAGCAAGCAGCCGATACAAAACCCGCTTTTATTTGCGTTGCAAAATCCGCCGCCCGATAGCGAGGCGCTGACCAGAGGGGAAATGGGTGAGGCCTCCACATCCTGCGCTCGCCTCTCGCCGTGCCCTGAAGCCGGCGGTCCCCTCGTACCGGGGAGGGGGCCGGGGGGGCTGCGGCTCTGCGCGGTGCCACAGAGCGCCCCAAAGCGGGCACCGCAGGGAGACCCCCGCGGGGTCCAGCCCGGCCCCTCCGGGTTGTTTAAAGCCTCCTGAGAGGCGGCGGCTGCCCGGATCCCCCCTGCTCTCCCCCCGGTTCTCCCTGGTTCTACCCCGGTTCCCCCCCGGTCCCCCCCCCTCCTCATTCCCCCCGGTCCCCCCGCCCTCCTTCCTGCCGCGCCGTGATGTCAGCCCCGCCGGGGCCGCCGCTGCAGCCGCTCCGTGCCCCCGGCTCCAGCCCCAGCCCCAGCCGCTCCTCGCCGCCGGCTCGCATCGGATCGGCTCGCACCGCACCGCCTCCCCCCTCCAGCATCCCCCCCCTTCCCTCGGCCCAGCGGTGAGCAGCGGGGAGCCGCCTTCGGAAGCGTTAGAAAGAGCCTTTGTCTGGCACCGCAGCCTCCCAGCCGCCTTTCGGGGCTCCTCCGGGCTTTTCGGAGCCCCGGGCGTGTGTTGGCGGAGCCGCCAGGGGCTGCCGCTCTCGCACGCTTCCGACGGATGGCTCTGAGTGTGCGGCGGCGCCCGGGGTTGGGGTTCTTTGTACACAGCCCTGCGTGCGTGTGGGAAATTCACATGATCGCAGCCTGAAGGAGGAAGGGCTGCGAGAGAGGAGCGCTCCTGTCGGTTTTGCTTCTGTCGCTTTTGCTTCTCGCCCGGTCAGCCCTCCTGGATGGTCGCCTTACCCTCCTGCGGACACACTGCCCAGAGAAAAGAGGCTTGATTATTTTTATATTTTTTTTTTACATTTTTTTTTTTGGCGTGATCATCGTGCAGAAATAACCACTTTTCTCCCAGTTTGCCGGTGCGCACCGAGGCAGCAGGAATATGCTCATGAAGGAGTACCGGATCTGCATGCCTCTGACAGTTGAGGAGGTAAGCTCCGCCGCTGCTGGCGGCCAGGCTCTCACCCACCCAGGCTTTGCTCTTCCAAGGCAAGTTGAGGTCGTGTCTGTTTTACCGAGCGGTTTTTCTTCGCGTAACAAACTTGGTCGTATGATTGGCGGGAGAGGCGCCTTGTTATTGCAAAATAAAGGAATCCCGCAGGAACGAAGGTAAGTGAAGCGTATCGAAAGCTTTGTGGCGCCCAGGTGTTAGAAAGATCTGCAACCAGACCTTTAAGAAGAACCTTAAGCATATTGGCAAGGGAACGCTTCGTGCTGAAATCCTGTGCCTCGTAAAGCATTTGTCCAAAACCCAGATTCTAAAAATATCTTCACCTTTGCTTAAAATATCCTCGCAGATGGGACTGGCCTGAAACTCTGGCACAGGTAGGCTAGCTAGCGGTAATTTCCTAGTGAAACTTTTTGTGTCGTGTAAAGAAACAACTGAAAGTCAAACCGCTTTTCGTCCCCATCCTAATGCCCGCGTTAGGGGTTAGGCGTGTGACCTGCCAGCTTGCTGCCTTAGGACAGCAGCACCCCCCCGCGATGCCCGTGCCGCCTACTCGCTTGTGCCCACAGACAGCGGGGCCCGCGGGCGCAACAGGCAGCGGAAGGCCCGGCCGTGCTCTGTCGCCTGTCGCCGACACGGTGCCGGGCAGCGGCCCCCGAGGGCAGGCGCCTGGCGGGGCAGCGCCGCGCTCCCGGAGCCCCCCGAGCGCGCCGCCGCCAGGAGGCGCCACTGCCCCGCCCCCTCCGTTATGGCCACGCCCCCTCGGTCATGGCCACGCCCCTCGCGCTGCTTCGCGCGGGCGCGGGAAAGCTGCGCTGGCTGGGGCGGGTGGTGGTTAGCACGGACAAAGCCCCCCGACCCCGTATTTATAACCAAATACATTTATTTTGCAAACTACCTCGTGGGTTTTGCTTAAATGCCCATGAGCAAGGGCGTCGCTGCGCGGCATGGTTTTCCTCCTCGCAGTGTGTGCGGAGGGCTCCTCACTAGTGCTGCACAGCAGTTGTTTGGACCCTCTGTCCCTGTCTTCAGATGGGGCGAGTTAACAGCTCCTTAAAACTGAGAATTTAAACCCTGAATTATGACCAGCCTGCTCGTGCTTCTCCTGAGAGCAGGACCCAAATGCACCACTTATGTGTCAGTAAATAGGCAACATTCTGAATTGAAGCATTTCTCCATCCAAGTTAGAAAACACAATGTGATGCTGGATGGTGTTTGTTCAATACATAGTCTTACTTGGTTTGGGTGTTATTGTAGCATAGACAATGCTTCATCCAAGCCAGTTGCCAATGCCCTCAGGCTACCACACTTAGTTAATCGCATTTAATTATGTCATCAAAAGGGAACAGATCTAGTTTATTTTGAAAAATTCTTGAAAACAAGATTTCTGGATAGAGAAAAGTTGAAAAAATTCCCTACACTAGATGGGTTGATGTGCAGTGAGGCAGAAGGTGATGGAAGTCTCTCATTCTCAAGAACGTTTACAGAATTAGTAAAGATGCTTATGTATCTTGTAGGTTCTTTTATGTTGAATCATCCATCTAATCTAAGAGCTGCAGCTGAGATGACTTTGAGGGACCTAGGACATGTCTGGTATTTAGAATGAATTTCATTATTAATTATAAAACAGTGACAAAACTTTAAAATTGCCAGACTTTTTTTGATACTATTTATGTACTAAAACTGTCCTGCACTGTATTTCTCACAGTGGTGCATTTTTGTGACGTCTCCTACAGTCTCTGAAGGTGTTACCTTATTTGACCTCTAGTTTTGTACTGACTGCCAATAATGTATATTTTTGGGACTGTGCAGGCGAAGCGTTATGCAGTCCTCAGGAGAGCATCTAGGGGCAGTGCTTGCCCTTCAGAAGCCATTTTGGTTCTGAGAGGCCCAAACTGCCTTCTGCAAGGTACTAAGTCACTCTGAAATTAAGTGAGATTTGATGGAAATGAAGCTTATGCTTTTTCTCGCAGGATTGTCACACTAGGCCCTGATCTGCAGTGGCACCTAGGTACCTAGCGTGTAGTGGGAGTCAAGCACCTAAGTATTCTTGAGGTTGTAGGTTTCAACAGGTATGTGAAAAATGCAGTTGTTACCTAGGCAGCTGCTTGGCTTCCCTCCTTGTGCTGCCTTCCTTACTTGGGCTTTACAACTCTGTTTTTTCTGCTGTTTGAAAATTCTGGCTTTTGGCCTGTGCACCTTGCACATGTGTTCAAAAGCTTCTCTGAAGAGCTTTCTCTTTTAGCACTGACTTATTGGTTATCCATAAATAGGAGGTACTCCTTCTTTAGTTGGTAGCGTTATGTTGTCACCAAAATTGGAGTGGTTTCCTGTGCCATTTCTGTGAAAATAATCAGATGATGTAGACAGGAATTTCTGTACAGCTGGTTTTCCTTAGCTACTGCAGAGACTTCTTGGGGCGTTCTTTCATTGATTCCCTTATTAGATAAGATGCTCAAATATTAATGGAAGCCTTGTTTGTTTACCTGTCAGCTTGGATGTCGAGTGCTTTCTTGACACTAAATATTTCCTAAGAAATGTTGATCACTGACTTAACTCTTCCTGTGTATTTTGTGCTAGGATACAGTAGGCAGCGGTGCATCTTAGAGTCTATGATTTTATCTTTGTTCCTCATCCATGAGCACCAAAGACAGGTTGCTTCAAGAGCGCTTGCTGAGATGCTGTGGCACCATGCTATAGTACTTATTCAAGGCTGAGGCATACTCATTAAACTGTATTTATATCGACAGTTCTTAAGGGCTGTTACGTATATATATTGTTACAAGCTGCCCAATTAGCCTTGAAATAATTTGAGAAAGGAAATGTCATGTTAACTTCTAAGCAAAATAATAACAACTACTGGAAGAACTTTGCAAATTAGGTCAGAATGTAGCTGTTGCATGAATAAACCAGTAAGATTGCCAATTAGAAATCACTCTGTACCTCATTTGTGGTACTTCTGGGATGCATGCTTGCAAATTCAGTCCTTTTTGTTAAAACTGAGACCTCATAAATTACAAAAAGACATTCATTTTCATGAATACATAAAGCAAGTATGTATTATGTATTTTCATCATACATAAAGCAAGTAAAATCTATTGCACTAATTCTTAGGATATGTTGCAGTCTTCAGCCCAGCTGCAATTAATAAATGAGCTTGCCTCTTTGATTATTTTTCTTCTTACATTTTAATTTATTTGTTCATTCTTACAAATAGCTCCATCATACAAGAGAATCTTATAACAGGCTACATTGTGTTTTTCTAAAATATCATCTGTTGAAAACACATTCTTAAGCAAGTGAAGAGAGCGCCAAGCAATTGAAAAGAGCTGAGATGCCAAAAAATTCTCAGTCTCATGTCTCATTGCAAATCATAATTCCATCATACTTTTCTTCACGGGAAGGATTATATGTGGGGGGTTTTTGTGCTTTAGAGCTACTTTTATGTGAAAATGTAGAACAAATCTGAGAGGTTAGCATCTTACTGAACTTTATTTTAGAAGAGATGAAGTACAGTGAAGTTGATGATTTGTGTGGAAAGTGATATTCTTTAGAGGAGTAGGTGGAAAGACATTTTTGCTGGATCCTGTTGAAAATGGAGTTGTCACTGCTGTAAAATGCTAATAAAGATGTGAAGCTAGCTTGCATGTATTTTAAAGCTGAATATAAAATAAACGGTAGTCATAAGGTTTTTTCCTTGAAAATGGGGATGACTATCAACATTTCTGTTAGTTCAGCACTATGTATGTATGGCTAGTATCTAAACTAAGATCAAAACAAACAAACAAAAACACCCAGAAAGGTTCTTCTTTCCTTTGTTCTTTATCTCAAGCAAGATTATCTCTGCTGAAGCTGGTGGAATTGCCCCCATTCTATGCTTTAAATAAAAGCTAAGGCTGATCTGTGGGGGAGCACTGCCTGAATGAGCTATGCAGGAACAGCTGTATTGTCATAAATACAAACAAGCAGAGACCTGCAAAGGGTTCTTAAATGCACATAATGATTTACAACAAAAAGCCTTTCAACATTAACAAATTCTGGCCTTAGAGGTGTTGTGATTACTCCTTTAACAAGCATATCCAGTGTTTTAGCTCGTTTCAAAATTTCAAGCATGAATTTTCCCAGTGTGGATTATTTACATAAAATTATTGCAGCAACACGTGTGTAAACACTATTTGTATTCTTTCAATCTTGTGTACGTTTCTTCTTTGAGAGATTTCATAGTCTACTGTTTTGTGCACAAATGGTACTTGTTAGAGCATGCTTTATTCAGAGATTTTAAGCTGAATGAAAGCATTTGAGAAAGTATTTTTATGCCCTGAGAGTTGCAGGTGTTACGCTATTTGGACGTAACTATGTGTATGTATAATAGAAAAACCCTAAGTACAGTATAAAGTGTAAAACATTTTCTCTAAGTTAGTTATCCACTGCAGGACAAACTACGTATACTCAGCCTGCAATTAATACAGGCAGATTAAATATTGGTCACTCATTCATTTTTAATTTTTTTTCCTGCTATAACCAAAGAACATGTTTTCAGGAACACACAAATGTGTGGAACATCTGAAAAAGCTGTATGTTGGTTGTATGGAAGAGAACTATGAACAAGCACGAGGTGAAGCAGCTTTCCAAACGTGGTTCACTTTTAATTACTAGTAAGTCAAATAGTTGGACCATGACGTGAGCATGGCCTCTGCCTAAAAGGTTAATCTGGCAATTTTGAGCCAATGTTGTCCAGCAAAAATGAATGCTTATTGTGCAATTTCATTCTAATTTAAACTATAAACAGCTAGAATACATCTATAGTCTTACAGTGATTCCTTTAAAAGATAATCGAAGTGCTATGAGAAGCAAAGGACTTTCTACTCTAGTTAATCATTTGTTCTGGATGTGCCTTACAAGAACACCAGATTTTTTACCTTCTCTTTGCAATTAATACTGGGGGTGCACCCGTACATTTGTCTGAGGAGTAGGGTTAATTATCGATCTAGAAAAGCTCTCAACCCCACTATGAACATCGTCTCACTCTTCAGAAGAAATCCTGGTGTAAGGTTCTCTGCAGCAAACAGATCTGCTTTGGGCGCAGCCACGGCTTCTCACATCGTCAGGCCTTTGTGTGACCATAAACTGACCCAAAAACTTAGGGGCTGGGAGGGATCGTCCCAACAGCCTAACAGATGAAATGGGAAGAAGAAAGCATTAGTAGTGAGCTCCTAGTACCAAACAAGACCAGCTATTTCATTTTCTTTTGACACAGTCGTGTTGCCAGAACGAACAGTTGAAAGTGAGAACTGTGTTTTGACGTGAGAAGAAACAAGTACCTTGCTTTCGCTTGGCCTTCCTCTTCCAGCTGTAGACACCTTCAGAGCTATGAAAGCAGGGCAGGGCAGGTGTCAAATCTGCACTGAGCTCTGCTGCAAAATAGGAGACCGAAAATAACAAGTTTTCTCCTTCACTCGCGTTTGCACATTGCAATACAACTCTGTGAAAGGAACAAGAAAACCTTTGTTCTTAAAGTTTCAGTGTAAATCATTAAAAACTCCTTCAGTGGAAAGGATCAGATATTCCTCAAGGAGCTCCAAACTCTGACATACATCTCTCTTCATCTCTGTTGCTCTCTGTCTCTTCTCTCCTTGTCAACACTTGTTTTCTCCAAGGGGAGGGGGTGTACACACACGCACACACGCGTGCATGCTGCATGTTTGATTGATGGCTTTGTTGGCAAAATATAGGGCCAAGTTTTGCATTTCTCTTAAAAGAAAATGCAGCTCGATAGTGTTTTAGGACATTTTCTAGCTCAAACACTGTGATGTTATCAAGAACTTCCGTGAAGTGTGTTTGTCTTTGAACCATAATGTAGATTTGGAAACTCCGAAACAGGGAGAGAGGCACAGAATATCAATACTGACTTTTAAAACTTAGTGCTTTCATTTTTTTAATGATTATTATTCTTCTTTACTTTCTGGGATGAACTTCCAGTTGCTGAAGGCATGAAGTTCTTGTAAGAGTTGATGCAAACTACAAAGGATCAGCACTTTGAGGTCACTTTTGTTCGTGTACCTAATAATGAACATAGATACTAGCATTCTGAAGTTTGATAACTCTGGTATGTCAAATGCATTTTCCCCTAGTCCAGCATGTTTAACTTCCACATCTGCCTAAATGTAAGTTTAGAAATCATAGTTACACTAATCTTCATGTGCTTTTTGACTGACTGCACATGTTAAAAATTTTAGGAGATTTATAGCCGTTAAAATGTATAAAGCCCTCTAGATTATAGGAAGAGAAAGATCTCTGTAATAAGCAGGAAAAGTTAAAATTTCTATTTTCCTTCATGAGTATTCATTTTGATCTGACAGGCATTTATATTGTTTAAATCTGCGAGAGATCATGTTCCTTTGAACGAAAGACTGCCTAGTCAGGTAACGAAAAACCCATAGCATATAAGGATGATTCATTCACAGTATTCTGCTTTGTGCCTAGTAGACTGACAAGTATGTTCCCCAGGCTGTCCTCACAGAACCGACTCAGTACGGATGCTGAAATGTATGCAGGCTTTCCATCCTGAATGCCTAACGCACAAGCAACTATTAAATACTGTAAGGATGGAGGTAAATAACATACTATCTATCTTGAAATATACTCAATAACTGTGGGTGGTGGATAATTCTGTGTATCCTTGCTCACAGAAAACATCTTTTTTATTTACATTTTAAAAAATATTTTTTTTCATATATTTCATCCTTTTCTTCTTTGGTTCATAGAGCATCTGTCGTGACCAGCAGTTTGTTTTGTAACACTTGATGCCTTGATCCCAGAATGAAGCAGAGTGGCATTTCACATAAATTTGCTATCACAGCCGTCACGGTGAAGTGAAGTCTTACTAACTTTACATAGACATACTGTGCAAAGTCTGCGTATGTCTAGAAAATAAGGAGAAAGGTGCCCCCGAGGATTGCTGACTAGGTTTAAAAAGCAGTGAAGTAGAGGCAATTTAGATTTCACGTTGGCTTAGCTGATGGATTTATAGTCTGTAGGTGGGAGAAACTAGACTTGAACTTAACTTGCTTTTATATATAATGCTTTTAGTCTAGCCTTAGTCTTGTTTATCTCCTCAGTTCATCTTCTATTCCCAATTTTGGTTATAAGTGATCAGCCAATTTTGAATCCTTCAATACGTATTAAAATACTATTCTTATTTTTATAATGTATAATGCAGAGTGCTGAATTGTAGGAATGACATTTTAATGGCTTTGCTTGGAAAAAAAAATTATCTATCTCCCATCTTTTTCCTGTTTGTGGTCAGAAAATGCTGAAGCAATTTTGGATTCTATTAGTATTGTATTTGTATGGTTCTAATGCTGACTTTACCGTGCACACTCTTAGCTTTTGCGTATACTTGTGGAAATACTTAATTTAGAGCAAAATAATCACGTTCTGAGTCACATTCATGCATAAATGTTTGTAGATTGGGTTTATGAAAAAATAGTTCGTAAGCTCACCAGAAAATTCATGGTTGCTATTTAGAAGCTTCTACGTGTCTGTTCTAAGATTAGTCTTGCCTAAGTGATTAAGGAATACTTAGGCTCTGTGGGAATTGTTTTCTGTGAGCATGCTGAGTATGCTTTATTTTCCATTTCATCACACTAAATGTCATATTAGGTTTAATGTGCTGCCCGATTAATGACAACGTTTAACTTTTTTTTCAGTAAAAATGTTATTACAATGCATGACAAAATAATTATGTGATAATGACACTCCAGTATAACTCATGCTATTGCTCAATTGCTTGATTAACAGTCATTCACTGATGTCAGAAAAACAACTAATTGTGGAATATGTTTTCAGCTTTTTGCTCTCATTTTATATAAAAGTTACTTAAAAATATAAAAATAACCTTTTGTAGTAGTGTCACCATGTTACTTGAAAGGCTACCAACGTATGCTTTGGATCAAATATTTGTATTTGTCAGAAAGAGAAAGGCAATAGTAATTCTACTATTAAGCTTGAAGTTATTAGACAAGCCAAGCTGGTGTTTTTCCTGGTTGTACTTAGAAGGGTTTTTTAAGTAGTCTCACTTGTTAGACCCTCTGAATGTACTAGTCCTAGTAGCAATAATCTGATTTTCTGAAAGATGCTTGACAGATTTATGCAGATATTTATCTGATTTTTTTTTTCAGGTTTCCTTTGAAATTGCAAGTTAGCTGACCTTGAAGCAATAGATTTTTAAATAAATTAATCATACAGTGACTTGACATAAGCCAAATGAAGGACACAGATAAATGTAATAAATGTATACAAGATTAGTCTTAAGTAACCAGGCTGCTTCTTTTATCATATGGACCTGACATAAAACTTACATCAGTCGTACGTCACTGGATGAGCTTTTGTTTTGCTTTGCTCTGTGTGAAAGGAAAACCATTCAGTGGAATTCCGCCCTCAGTGATACCACTGAGAGATCCCTCCCTGATGTCAGAGAGGCCAAGATTTCACCAAATATGTGTGAGAAAACAGCACACTTTTAGATTCGAAATGCTGAGAATTTAAGTTCAGTTTTAGTCACATGGTGTAAATCTGAAATAATTCCCCTGACTGCAGTTGATCTGTTTCAGCTTTTACCAGTCTCATCGGAAGTAGACTTTAACCAATGGCTGTAAATCAAAATAAAACTTGTAGATGTCTCAAATCTGTGGTTCTCAACCGGCAGTCAAGCTGACATCTCTAACTCTTTAGGATTCTTGCCTAACCTAAAAAACATTTTCACACAGCCTCGGTTTTGTGTAAAACCTATGACAATGTCTTGGGGCCTACACAGAATAAAATGGCTGCTGTCCTCACGCCACGAAACTCAGCAGTAACCTCTTCTCCCTCAACTTTCAGCCCTAACTTCTTAGCATCTCCGATTCTCCTTTCTTTATCCCAGTGCTGAGGCCTTGGTCACGCTCCTGAGTAAGGCAGCCCGGCCAACGCAGCGGGCGGCCGGCCAGCTGGCAGCGAGGCGCCGCGCACAACAGCAGCCTGCTGCTCCTGCCCTGCCGGCCGGCCCGGGCACCAGGAGCTGCACGGCAGGCTCCAGGCTCCAGCAGTCGGTAATTCAGCTCCCCTTGGGGTACCGAGCCTGGGCCTGAATCTCAGCACTCCATCGGTTATCACGGATCTTTGCACCCAGGCCAAAGCTAAAGAGAGCGCTGAGTTCAGAAATCTCTCGAGGATTTGAGTGGGTTGCTGAGTTTATTTGCATTTGTAAACTGTTTGCTGCTCAGCCAAGCCCATGGGTTTTTTGCCTTTTTTATTAATATTATTTCCAGGAGTGATTCAGTATAAAAACATGTTTTCCTATATTAAAGGGACTCTGTTATACATTTGGATAGAAAGTTCTTTCTATGAACTTCAATGGAAGCAGAATAAAGCCTGCTATTAATTTTTTTTATTCATTTTTCCCACTGTTTTGCTATTACTTATTTTCTCCACTATCTCTGCTCTTTTGTTGTATGAACATGAACTCACTCAGTCAAGTGATGCCAAACTTCTAAATCTATCTTGAGTGGGTTTGAGATGAGGCAAACAACATTTTAGTGGAAATGTTATGTCATAGTAACAAATGCCTATGGATTAGTTAGTTTATTTCCAGGACTGCATGGGCTATACATTGCTATTTATAATTTAACTTTCTCAAGCAGCCACGACTGTGTTTATGTTACCATGGTGTTACTTGCCATACTTGAGGGCGGATAGTAAATGCTATAATTGAAAATAGATACTCCCACAGAAATAAGTGTAACAGGTGGTTATGTTTTTATTTAATCGTGCAGCAAGCATAATGCCAGTTAAATGTGGATACCTCTAATCCTGCCTTTTCGCAAAGACTTTTTTTTCAGGCATGTCAATTTGTCTTTAGTGGTCAGAACTGGAGTAAATAACATTAGTGACTTGTTCTGTAGCAGTCTGAGGAATGCCAGTGGCAATCAATGAGTCTCCTCTGCTGCAGGCTCCAGAAACAAATCTTGTGGGGAAGAAAAGCAGATGCTCTCATTTAGGGGGTGTCTATAGCTCATCCTTCTTCTGGGGACCACAGCCTGAATAAGCCTGAATTCCTTTAGAGTATTTGAGGAGTAGTGGCTGCTGTTTCCATATGATTTCCTCATGTTAGCCTTCTGACCTCATCCCATCTCTTATTTTCCCTCCGTTGTCCATCATTAGGAATTGTACCTCTGTTTTGAGGTCTGCCCTACCTTAATATAATGTGGCTTAGTTTGCTGTAAGCTTACACCCACCTTCCTGGTGCTGGCAGCATACACCCTGCAAAGGGAAAACTATTCAAGCCATCTCTCTCACTGTCAAAAGCTGTAAGAATAGCTTCTGATTAAATTTTGTCAACTCCCATGAAATCAGTAAAATATGTAATAGAAGTCTTTCACCTAAAAATTCGAAGAACTGAAAGGATGTTACAAATGGAACAGAAAATTAATGCCTTACCTCACAAAAAGAACTGCAATATCCTACAATAACAAATACCAAACATGAGAGCTGAGGCAAGGCATAAGAGGGCCTTTGTGCATTATTCCAGCACTTCTTTAAGTTCCTGAACAATGTTTATAAAAATGTTTGACAGGAATCTAAACACTTTTTTAGCAACTCAATGTTTGTTAGGTTAAAATAGAACCTGATCAGAACAAGTCTGCTCAGGAAGATTCGTATTCAATTTTGCATCTGCACTGGGTTAAGTCCTTTAACAAATCCTTTTTTTCTACCATTTCATACCACAAAATCTGTAACTTCATGTACAGATCTGTATGCATAGGAAAGATGTGTTTTTTTTTTAAAAAAAAATTTATACTATGCATTGTAATAGAGCAAATTGTTTTGGTCATTAAATATATTTCACAATCTTTCAGAACAGTCTTCTCTTGCTAGATTTTTCTTTATGTACACTGGCATCTCTTCATTTCCTCCTGTCATTTGGTTTTCCTAACCTGTAGATCTTTTGTTGTTCTGTTGTTTTACCCTGATGACTCAACTTGGTCAAGTTCTGGCTTGAATTTCATTGACATTAGAGACAGCGTAGCCTAGAATATATTTCTACATGGTCTACCTCTACCGGGAATGCATGGAAGTTGAATATATATGTATGCATAGGCCATAGTTCAGCCCTTATTTTACAACATTTACATAATAAATAATGCAATTTATATTTCAATCGTGGGGAAAGAATTAGCCAACTTTTGCTGCAATATTTTAAAATTCGTTGCTGTTAAGAGCATTTGAGGGTATTCTAATGATTTCTGCTATGTTCGGTCAGCTTTGATGATCTAGTTCTAGTTGTCAGCCCTAGATTCCTTCTCATCTGTCACAGCAGCAGAAACTGGAGAAACTGAGAAGGTTCAGAAGTGTACTTGTTTCATGCTGTCATGAACAAACTTAGAAGAAAAATTGTCATTCCACATAGCTGTATTTGGTGGCTACAACTGTTGGAGTACTTTTTTCAAATTAAGTGTAGAAGCTTTAATTTCACTACTGCATGAAGTACATTAGTAACTTGTGTGAATGTTTACTCTGCAACTTTCCATCTGCATACTTAGGAATTGAAGTAGTAAATTAATTTTGATTTAAGAGTTCTTAGTTATCGTCACACTATGGAGTGCTTGAGCTGTATGACTTAGTAGGAATCACGTAATTAATTTCACATGTTGCTTTAAAACTATATTATGATGTTTTCTTTATCAACTGTTTGTCTGTACAAGGACAGCAGCTGTTGGAAAACTTGGGAGTTGTCATTGAGAGCCTTACCCATGTTGCATGTGGCAGGCTTCCGTAGGGAGAAAGTGGTTTGAAAGTAAGCCTAAGTCAGATCAGTAATTTGGGCCTTGGGAATTCTTCAGAGTAAAACAATAGAAACATATGGGCATCATCCTATTTTCTCCTAAAGCTATTCAGGCACAAAAACAAAAATGATTGTAGATTTTTCTGTCAGAAATAATCTAAAATGTGGAAAATAATTCAAAATGGCAGTGTTGTTTCACACTCTCTACTTGCTGCAAAAAGTCATATGCTTTAAACTATTAACTAAGAACACTTTAGTCAGGATAGGATGGTTATTTTGAAAGCCATTTCAAAAATGCATTTTATTAAAACCATACAAAAGGTAACTGACTGGTGTAACTGAACACTCAAGCACAGAGTAGAGATTCTTGTGAGAGTTCTGCACAGCAGCCTCCTGTTGAGGTCTTTTGGGGCTCTTTTTAGAAGTAGTGGTCAGAATTCCATCTTTACTCTTCAATTTTGTATCAAATGAAAGCTGAGTCCTCCGATTTTTAGTATAGCTATAGGATAAAAAATGAATTTTCATTATCAAGAAGTGTTGTATGCATATATAGCTTTTCTCATGGACTCAGTTCAAGGTTTTTCCTCAGTTTTCCTTTTGCATTTTGCCCAATGAGTAAAGCAAAGCCGAAAAAAAAAAAAAGTTCAGAACGTGATATGATTTGTCATACTTTGGTTTTAAGCTGGTTTACATTGGCTTGAAATTGTAATGTTATTTAAACCAGTATCACTTCCTGTATACACAAGGCTGAAGTTTACATCTTAAGGCTTTACAAGGAGGTCCTTAAGCCCTTTTACAAACTTCTAGCCACTGCATTCCTTTCCACAGGTCGTTATCCTTAACATCTTTTCAGATCCTTTCTGCATGTAACAAATTGGGAAGTTAGGCTTGCAAATTAAGACAGCTACTTCAGCTTTCAAGGCTTAACCTTATAGGTAGGAGCTGATTGACTTCACTGGTACAGAGAAGTGGACATTCCCTAGGGCCACTAACAAACTTCCATGTAACTGTGAGTATGCACTGAAGTATTAGCCTGTGACGTACTCATGCATGTTTAATGGTAAGGAATTCAGCATTGTAGCCAATCCAAACCTTTGACAAGAACAGTGAGTTAAGAATTGAATTTGCAAAACATTTTTGGTCAAATGATATTAATACAAATGCTGTAATGAAGGCAATTATTATAAAATAGTAGATCCTGTCTGGTATTATTTATGTCCTAGATCAATACATCTGCATGGATGTTCACTGTCAAGTTTGGGATTTGGCCTGTCTTGCTGAGTTATCCCTGTTCCCTTAGCCTGGTATTTGTTCAGATGTAGAACCTCTGCCTTCTTTTGGTGCTGGCATGGAGTCCAAAAGGCACAGAATCCTTGCTTGAACCTTGTCTGATATAGGCTGTTTACCTGGGAAATAAATAACTAGTATTTCTAGTCACTGTAGTCCGTGTGGGTACTAGAGAAGAAGTCTTGAGTCAGAATGCTGTTTTAGCAGTCTTCATCAGTTACAGATCAGAATTTTGTCTTGATGTATATGAAAGGTTTGCCATTGTGTCTACCAGGTTTCATTTTGTCAAGTTCATACCTGGTTATTCTGTGCTTTTCTTAGACAGTTATCTTTTAATATTTCTTCTTAACAGTCACAATTCTCTGTGTGAAATTCTAGTGTGAATTTTTATGTTAGTGTTGGTAGGTGGTTCCCGATACATTTTTTTCCCCGGAGTATTCATTTCTCTGGCATGTTGCTTCTTAACTCCAGGTTAGGCAGCACAGTGCAAACACTCCCTGGTTTCTTATCTCTTGGTTCAAAACAGGATTTTAACCTATTCTGTCAGCTAAAAGAAAATGCAGTGAAAGGGAAGAGAACAAGGAAATACAGAGATAGCATTTTTCAGAGGAAGGAATTTAAGTAGTAATTAAGCACAGTAAGTAGATTGTATAGCTATAGACAGAATTCATGTTCTCCATCAGGTGACAGTTAAAACCATTTTCCTTTTTTATTTTTACTGGAAGTATAGGAAAGCTGTACAGGAAAAGAAATAGACTTGCCGATTAATGAAAGCTTTACCATTCTTTAAATATTTTGTCATGTTATAACTGCCATAAAGATAATTACAGAGCACTTGGGGTACATTTTTATCTTTTTTTTATTTTTGCAAACCATTATTTTTCCTTTGCATTTCTGATAGCTTTAAGTCAAAGGTTTCAAAGGAAAAGGACTTTCACTCCATTTCATCTGCATAGCAGTTCATCACACTGCTGATTGATGTGTGTAAGTTATAAGCATATGTCAGTTTTACACATACACAATTTTGAAGGAAGAGTAAATTTTGCAAGTTGACATGTAAAGTTAGCTGAAAATTTGGTCCCAGAGGTCCTTTCCAGAGAAAATTAGTGTTCTGTATCTACTGATGATTTTCTAGAAAACTGGGAAAGGAAAATGATGTTATCAAAGCTTAAAGGATGTAAATCATCAGTGAACATTTTTGACAATTTCCCACACCTGCATATTAATACTACTTAAAGAGTGTTTTCTTAGCCTTCATATGTCAAATATTCTTTCGCATTTAGAGTGACATCAGGAAAGGCTCAAGACTGATGAATTAGAGTTGTTGGGTTTGATCCTGTTAAGTCTTTAGTGGTTTTTGGTAAACACAAAAGTTATATAAACTCTTCTGTGTATTACTTCTTGCTGAAAATCAGTGCTTAAGTTGATCTGTCTAATGAAGCTGCTGAGGAAGTTCACGTTAGGGATTCGCTGTCATGAAAATGTTAAGACTTGGGTGTGCCATAAAGCCATTCTACTGTACTGAGTGTGGGATCCTTTTCAGGCAGATGCTGAACAACTTTCAAAACTAGTTATTACCTTAAGGTAGCACGGCACTGTAGTGTGTATTGTATTTTAGAAGAATGAGAACTAACTAGCCCGAGACTAAAGGTTTTTGATCTGTATTCCCTGTATTCCCAAGAAACCATGCACTGGTAAAACGAGTAGGTGTTTCATCTCTGTAGATCTTTAGAGATGTTTCTCTAATTTCACTTAAGCATTGTGTTCCTAGTAGTATATTTATATGTTTTCTGAAGTAGAAACAATAATTACAGCTGCGTGATATGAACTGACTGGTGGTGAACAGGGGATCAATTGGTTCCTGTCTGTAGAACACCATGGTGTAGCCTACATTTTCATCCCTGAATTCTTCCATCAGTCATGCAGTGGAGGAGACCCAGTGGTGCATTTAGACTTAAAGTGGGTGTTCCAGGTGTCCCTTGCCCCTAAGGTGAAGGAGATAGTGTTACTCAGCTTTTCATCTCATCAGGACTTTCTCTCCACGCATAGGAGGCTGCAAGTGATCACAGTAACTCTGTATCCTCTCTGCTCTGTTCTCTCCTTTTTTTCCACTTTGTACTCTCTATAATATGCCTCCCACTCCATCTTTTAAATCCTTGTTGTAGGAGGTTAATTACAAAAATGTATCTTTCCATGGCTGTTGGGTTCAAGTTATTGCTTGTTCTTTTTATATATTGTTCATTGGGGATTTTTGGATAAGTTGTGGATGAGTATGCTACCATTGCTAATGAGTATGTTGAGCACTTTAAAACCTAGCACAAATCCCACTGGGACTTCACTGGTGTCGTCTCTCCAGTGATTCAAAACTATTTGTCTATTTTGCTTTTGTATTGTATCTTTTAAGCAATAATTTATCCAAATAAGGACCTTTCTTATCTTGTGGCAAATCAGTTTCTTTAGAACATCTGGGGAGTGACCTTGGAAAAACAGGCTTTTGAAATCAAATGAGCTCATATCAGCTAGGTCCCCTTTGTCTACATACCTGTTGACCTTTTCAGAGAACTGATAACGACATGACTTTTCTGTGCTGAAGAGTGAACTTTTCCCTCAATACTTATTCATCCATGCTGTGCTGTTCACAAAGTTTTAATTTCTTTGCTTCCATAGCCTAAATCACCCCCATACTTCTAATGGTTTTCTGTTCAATATGTTGAAATAATGAAAGCAAAGGAAAAGCAAATTAATACAGCTCCTGTCCTACTTGGTGAATGTATAATAAAATTTAATGTCAACACAATGTATTGAATTAATTGTTAGTGCAAAGAGACAGAGTTCCCATTAGCGTGCTGAACATATATATATGTGTATATATATATTAGCATGGCTACCTGCCTTACTGCATACAAGCACACAACCCTTGTAGAAGATTCATGATTTTTTTTTTAATGTTTATTCATTGAAATCACTTTCTGTTTGGGGGCTGATTCTTAAAGAGAATCCAAGATGTATCAATGATAACAAATAGAATCACAGAGTTTTTATTAATATTATTTTGGCAAGGAATGTTTATTAGTGATGTGCAACAGTATTTCCATCTTATATTATAAGTTGTTTTGCCAAGTGCTGTTTGGCAGTATGTCATGTTCCTTAGTTTCCATTTGGAGTTGAGCACTCTCCTGTCAGTTTTATCTCTGAAATGAATTAACAACATTTGCTTTATTTTAGATACTAGCTCTTGCAGGATGCATATCATTTAAACTTAATAGGATACTGTGTTATGAGGCATGATTCTTTTGTTTATCCAGGCTTTGTCATTGCCAGTAGCAAACATTGTTCTGCTGTTGTTTCATCCCCACAGTCCTAGTTCATGCTCAATGCACACAGAATTGGCAGTCGTTAAAACAGAGAGAAATTTGTGTCCATGTTTAACTTCGATTTGTTCCTATTCTGTTGCTATAACCTCCTCCCACTGACTGTAAATCAGTAAGTGAAAAGCACACCATGTACGCTATCTACAGCCAAGCAGTTGATATGGTGTAATTAATTGACAGCATTCCTATAGTATGCTGATAAGCAAGAGTAGTGCCCTTCTCAGGCCTCCTATTCACAGTGAAGTCGGTGGGAGTTTTCCTACTCATAAGAATGCAAAAATATGTTCCTAAGAGAAAATTGATTGAATGAAGATCTGTGTGTGAAGTACAGGACAAATTCTGTACTGAACCACGCTCTGTACAAAACCATTGACTTGAAGTACAGTCGAAGGCAACCTAGTAATTTATCTATAAGTAGGAAATGAGGATACATCCGGAGGCTTGTGGATTTTGAATTAAAGATTTACCTTAATAGTGGTGTTTTCAGTGTGTAATAATATATTAAATCAGTTTGCAATATGACCAATGAACCAAGTTCTTGCCAGCTGTGTTAAAAATGGTAAGTAAGATGGGTCATTTTGTAATAAGAAGACAGGCTAGAAAGTAAATCTAAGGGAAGATCAAACATAAAGGAAGTACTGTTTCTGTGGACTACTATAGTGATGTCAGAATGTTGTGGCCATGTAAAAACAAATATGCCACTACAAAACTTTGTCTGACATATTTCCATTTTTCTTACATGGGAAGTGTCTTGCTTGGATATACTGCTCTGAAGGAAGCAGGGGCAAGGCAAATAAAAGTGCGTAATCAAATCCTGATAGCAACGTTATAGCTGAACAACATCTGAACAGAGCATGAGATTTCATTAGGAAGATGTACTTTCAGGTTATATATTTATGTTCTGTTCCTGGAATGCTGAAGAACTCCCCATTACCATTTGTATAGCACAATGCCAGGAAAAAAAGCACACCTGGTTTCGTGATTCAAGCAAGTGCTCTTTGTCTTACTCTCCCACAAAGTACTACAAGTCATTTTTGCATGTGATTACTGTGGTTGTGTTCTTTAAATCTGGTCTGTTAGAGGGCCAAGTTATGCTAGAAAATTCAAAGTGTTTCTTAGGGACTTGTAATGAAATTGTGGAATAGATTATTTGAAAAAAAAAAAAAAAAGATATATGGATAAAATGGCACAAGACCAACTGAATTTTTCTCCAGTCAGTAGATTTCTACGAGAGATCAGCAGTGCTTGGTAAGCACTGTCATATTTTTCCTTTCTGTCACTTATTACTTTACTGCCTTGTCTTTAGCAAGTGAGATAGTAGTCATGAAAGAATTCTTCATGTGGATCCGTGTTCAGGAACATAAACCATTTCATTGTCTTCTGTTGATGTAAAATCTTAAAACCTGTCCTCTTCAGGAGAAAAAATATTTTCCTTATAAGAAAATTAAAACATTCCATGGCCACAAGGGCACATTCTGGCAGACTCAGTTATGCTCTGCATTCAAATAAGAATGACATCAATAGATGTTGGGACCTTTTCTTTTTGCTGATCAGGCTCTCTCTACAGGCTGTAGTCTTGAAACCAATGGCCCCTGGAAGCCTTCAGTGTCAGTAATGGAAAAATATGCAAATATAACAATCCTCTGAATCATCTTCTGTAAGACGTTCCTGTAGTCTGAGACAGATTTGCAAGCCATCAAAACATGCAAATCACGTTTGTGTGAGTGACAGAGTGAGGGTGTCCCTGTGTTTAAATAGGGCATTACTCAAAATAGTACAATTCCAGCTTTCCATGGGAAAGTACTTTCTGTTCAGTGAGATGTTTTCTTTCTCTACCTTGTCATCAAAAACACCATCAATCCCATTTCCAGCGAGGCAAGCTTCTGTGGAATGTGACGTTTGTTCTTTTCTTCACCTGATAAGAGCTGTCTACCTAGATTTGTACAGTCTGTAACACACACTTCTAATATATATGTTTTATTGAAATTCTTATGCTTGAAAAAAGGGTTTGTTTCAGAAGAACATTGCTCAAAAAATTGATTTTTCTGGATAGATGCAGGAAAGGTAAATTCACTCTGTTGTTTTTCAGGACTTTTCTGCAGGAACAGAAATAGGTATGAGGCTGTGAGAATCGTGAAATAGTAGAGTACATGGCTGGACATAATTCAAAGGAACCTCTAGCTAGTACTTCTGCATCTATTGAAAAACAGAACGTTATTATAGAACACAACTCAGATGAAATTTCTGAATTGCTACATTAGGAAAATAGAATTTACTGTACATGTTACACTACCAATTTATTGATGGATTTTGGTGGGATTAACAAAATTAAAATCCATATAGGTGATAAACTTAATGTACCAGCTACCCTCCTGGATCTTCAGTCTTTATCTTCTTTTCTCTGAGCTCATGGAATTTGTACAGGTACCAGGAATTTCATACTAATATCTAGCAATAGCTATCAAACAAGATCCAGTGATTAGAGGTGAGAAAACTTTTCTCCCCTTAGTGTTCAAGATGTAACCATGTCACAGATATACAATTGCACATTTGGATATAAAAAGAAGCTTTAAAACATTACAGAACACAGGAACTAATGTGTCATTTTTACATTACTTTATATATGGCTTCAGTTTGTCCTGTAAAATAAAATGTTCATTATTCTTATCATTTATTTTTAGCAGTTTCTATTATCTTGAACATTTAGGATGATCCACCGATTCAATTTGAAGTGCTATGGGGATATATTCGTTGCAAGTATTAGCAGCAGTGTATATGTCCTTCTGAACATCAAATTAGTAGTTTGAGTCGTGGAGGTTAAAAGGAATTTTAAGTGCTGCTTTAATGAGGACAGACACTAACATCTTTTGATACCTTGTATTGAATTTAACTAGTATGCCTATCTGATATACTATTATAGTGGTGCCCGCTAGTGCTGCCATAATTATGGGCCTGTCAGCATTTCCATTACAAACCCCTATATTACAGCTGAAAATATCACTCCAGGATGAAGTTTTGTACAAAGGCTTTCAGCCTTGAAAGAAGTGGCTTTCAAAATTAATTTTGCTGCTTCTCCCATTTAGAAAATGAAGTTTTGCAGTTGCTTACCCTATCCTGCATTCACCTCCTGTTTTGGGGGAAAAGTATCAGAGGGTCAAAATACTGATATTTATTTTCTGTAACATGAATATAACACATCCAAAAGATAAGAGTTGAAAACTGAAAGCTATTATTTAACCACACACGCACAAAAAAAAGGCAACACAAGCAGAAAAAGTACATCAGCAAGCTGCCACTCTGAGTTCATACCCACTTCATTTTCAACCAGCTTATGTCCTTTTTCACAGGTTCCAAAACAGAAATTAATTTATAATTTTGTTTTTTTATCAACATAGACTGGTTTAAAAATCAGGGTCCAAGGGCAAGCACTTAGAATTAAGTTGTGCCTAAATTAATATTGCTTGCAGAATTTTAGTTTGCCTGCTTTCTGAATGTATTCTTCGTAAAACTGATTCCTGGAAAGGCTGGGTGGTGCTCAAATGAACACCATTTTTAAAATAATATAATTATTTTTAATAATATAATAAAAACAATTTATTTAATAAAATAATTAATTAACTTAATAAAAATAATATAATTATTTTTAATAATATAATTATTTGACTTTTTTCCAGTAACTTACTACCCATATCTGAAGTTGGAACCACTATCTATTGTGGCTTTGAGTGTCTGAATGTTTTACAAAACGTTAATCAATTTATTTTCATTATTCTTTTCAAAATTTTCCAATTTTACAGATGATGAACATCTTTACTGAGACATTAGAGTAAGAAATATTCACTGATTTTGATTTTTAATGCTTGGAACTTGATTTTTCAAAGTGGAATTACATAGCCTGTTCAAATCACAGTTCTCAGTGATTTTAGCTACTTTAGCATTAGTATTTTAGTTAATGCTTTAGCACTTCTTTGAATCAGACCTCTTGTGTCAAAAGTGCTACCTAGATTATCAGGAACAAGCAGTTAGGAATTTGAGTTTAAGCAATTTGCCTTGTTTTACCTGTATTTCTTGATCTCTGCAATTTCTCATCCCCATTCACCAGGACTGGGTCCTGTTGTGCTATTGATGTCCAGAGGATATGCACTGATGTGGATTCTGCAAGTCGTATGACCTTGAGCTGGCACAGTTTTCCTTTCCAAGTGTTTCTAAGCTCATCAGCAAATGGAGCAGAAGCCCTATGTACAGTCATCTGCATCAGTACGCAACTACCTCAATAGGGAGAAAAAGCGGAACCCGATAATTTAACTGTGCCACAGTGCTTATGAACACAAGTGCATTAATATTCAATGTCATCCATCATTTTTTCTCTAACTATTGAGTGTGTGGCTTTACAATCTTGATATGATTTCCTTAAGCATAGATTTTAATTATTTATTTATTTTTGTAATTATTTTGGGTGGTTTTAAACCATTCTGAGAAAGCAAGCTCCATGTGGCCTCATACAAGCCTTTGTATTATCAGTGTTGGAACCTTGAGCTGGCTGCACTGTGCAGACTTCTGCTCTTGAGATAATGGAGGGTAATGGATAAAATAATCATTTGAAACGTACATGATAACGTATGATAGAAGAGAATAAGCAATAGAAAAAAAACATGATAAAGTACAAGGAAAACTTATCCTAGATATAGTAGGATCTATGAGAGGCTTGTGAGTGTGCAGTAAGAACATAGTATTTTGATAATTCACCTGGAAAGCTGCAAAAAGCTTTTGTTGAGTATATGAAGCTGTATTTGCAAAGGCTTAAACTTAAAGGGACTAAATATTAATAGATTTTCACACAAACAGCACAAGATAGGTTCTGCAGAGGCTGCGTGCCTATCTGCTTCCCGGTCCCCTCCCTAGACTACTGTAGGCACAAGAGCCTTCCAGAGGGGAAAAAGTACATCATCTACTTTTAATAGTTACTATTCTCCCTACAAGCAACTGAAGCTTTCTTGAGGTGTTTTGGTTGTGGTTTTCTGAGCCTAAAGCAGATGCAGTAAAACATCCATGCAACTAAAATTTCGTGGTTGTTACCACCAGGAGAACAATCTCTTCTAATGGAAGTTGTCAGCAAGCTTAATGATCGGGTTATCTGCTACTTCCTCTGCTTATACTTTAACCAGGTATCTGCTCAATGTAAGTGGCTCGCTTTCATATTACCATGACTGATGGCGTAAATTTTAAATACAATTCTAACAACAGAAAAATACTGCTACTTATTTACCCGATATACTGCCAATGTCAACGATAAAGTAAATAGTTGATGGTAACATAAACTTGTGTTTTACTTAACTGGCAATGACCTGCTACAGTATCAACATCATTGCTAGCAATATAAACAGTGCAGCTCGCCAATACACAACCCAGTCACTAACGCAGCTTCTCTGGAGTTACTGCCGGAGCAGTTTTAAGTGGAAATTGCCAGTTGCTAATGATATTTTAGGCCAGATTCAGCTAGTCAGTGGCCATCTTCCAGTGCAATACCGATCACCGGGAGCTCAGAGTGGCTGTTCAGCTTCAGTTATAAGCTGCCTTGTCTTTGGTTCCAAAAAATAATAACTAAACAAAAGTCAAGTTAAGAAGGAGCCGAGAGTATAGGTAGGCTTCTGAGTGCAATACTGCATTTAGTTACCAGCAAACATTAGCTTGGTTGTTGGAAACGCTCTAGCCATGGTAGCACAGAGAAATTCAAACAAATCAGCCCATACACTGCAGTAAATGCCTGGTTTTTTAATACTATTTTCAAGTTCTTTCATAAATGAAAAACTTGCCCTTAAATCTTTTTTTTTAACATCCTCTTCATATAACTTTCTAAAAACACATTTAACCTTTCATTTCAAGAAAATTTAAGACTGTTCCTCTTCTTAGAGCTTCTTGCTTAATAGTTAGTCAAAGAGATCTTCATGCTGGTGGTGAGAGCTATCAATTTAAGAGGAATTTCATCTATATTTTAGTGAATTTCTGGAAGGATGAAATATAACATTTTTGTTCATGTTTTTTTTTTTTTTTGTCTTCTTGTAGGCACAATTAAAATTTTAGGAATATACACAGGGTAGTTGTGGCATATAGAAAATTTTGAAATCAATATCTGACGGTCGCATAAATCAAGACAGGCATGTGAGAATTCACTTAATGGCACTTGTTCTTTCTGATGTCATTGGGAGGAGAAAAGTCAGTCAGATGGCTTTAATGAAACATCTGATCTACGGAAGAGTGGAGAGGCAGGCATGTCTCTGCAAGTTTTCCATTGGGATTGCTTGCATTGCTACACTTGTGACAGCGCATATTGTGCTCTGTTGCTGCCCTGAACACGTCTTCGTGAAGACGAACTGGTAATGCCATAGTGGCACATTCCAGTTCGTCACATGGCGAACGTACTGGAATGTGGAAAACTGTTTGAAATCGTGCTGCCTTCGCAAACGCCTTAGCTGCGAAGTTAAAAGGATCCATTTGGTATAGGTTGATAATTTTGTGATATAAATCTCACCAATAGATAAAGAGGGAAATAAAATAATCTAGAAACGGAATGGCAAAGAACAGTACAGTATTTCAGCCCTGCATGATCTCCTTCAGTAATAAGTGGAAAACCAATGCTAGTTTTATCTTCCTGGTGTAATGAAATGTTGCATTATCCTTTCCAGAGGTGTGTGTTTATATATATATGACAGCATAAATAGCAAGCCTCAAATTTGAAGCTAGGTCTTCCAGCTATGGAAGAGGAACTTTTATATGTGTTGTCTCTCTTTCTGTAGCACATGTTACAGCTTACAGAATAAAACATAAGGTCCTCTTAAGAAAACAGCCTTACTGAATTAAGGCAGCGTACGGAAGGCTTGGTTCGTTGATTTGTCTGGCACAGAAAGCTCAGTGACCTTCAGGGAGCCAGCTGCAGTTATCTGATTCTGAACCCAGGCCTCTTGTCAGTACAGCTCAGAAAGCTTTCTAAATTATGTTTAGGAGGCCACCAAGAGGCCATCAGATCTATAATGCTGTATAATCTTCCTTTTTCTCCCTGACATGTTTTGGAGTTAAAAAAGAATTTGAGGAAGGTGTGATACATCCGATATGATACTGGGTCTGCTGGATTCGTACCAATAGCAGGGAAGCAGGTAATGCTTATATTTGGTGTCTGTGCGATTCTCACGTGTTTAAGGCAGAATTGGCAGGCTGGCAATACAGGAAAAACTAGCAAAGGAAAATCCAAAGCTGAAACTCTGACTTCAGTTCCTCTCTTCCACCTGTTACAATTCAGGTACTATACAAAAAAAAAATTGTATTTGTTCTCAGTAGCTTGGACAGAACTAAGCAATGAGAATC
Source organism: Oxyura jamaicensis (assembly GCF_011077185.1). NCBI lineage: Eukaryota > Metazoa > Chordata > Aves > Anseriformes > Anatidae > Oxyura > Oxyura jamaicensis. The sequence goes on along the minus strand of NC_048910.1, from coordinate 9,313,911 downwards.
CTCTAAATTGTAATTTTTTATTTATTTTTTATTTTTTTTAAAAAAAAGGTTGTAAAAAATCCTCTGAGTTAAATTGGATTACTTTGCTCTTTTTGGAAGGCTTATTTGGTTGTCAGACCTAAGGTTTTGTATTCCATGTTGACGTTCATTGTGTGTTTGTGTGTTAGAAATTATTGAAAGAATAAGAAAATAAAGCAATAAATCAGTCATGCTTCCCAGACTGTAGCTTTAACATCACTGAGTGTCATGGGAAAATGACATGAAGACACTGTATTGTCATCTGGCAGCCCTGAACGCAGCCTTGCATCTTTCCTTTCCTTAAATGAACTTTGTTTTACAACGCTCAGTTCTTCTGTGCCCAGTTTAGTTCCAGGCTTCACTTTAAACATCTTAAATATTTTAAAATGGTATCTACTGATTTTGCAATTCAAATAAGCTGCAGTCCAAGTTTGGTTTGATTCCCTCCCCCCGAACACACACACATTCTTTGGCATTAAGGATTATTTTCAAGACCTCTGCAGTATCTATTCTGCTTTATGTAATACCTGGAGTGGTTTGTTGTTTTTTTTTTTTTTTTTCCTTTATAAAGTAAAGAAAATCGTTGTTTATGTATCATAGCTGATTATTTGGTGCCAGCTGTTCAACATGTAGATTATGTCGGGGAGCTATGCAGAATCACAGCAAGAGAAAGGGCACGTGGCAGCCTTCGCACACTCACCGAGCGTGTGCCTTCAGTATAGAAACCCCTAACTTGTATGCATGCACGCGTCCCACTGGAGATGCCAGACTTCCTTCCATGTTTTGCCCTACTTGTCAGCGTTTGCGCTCACAGCAAGACAGCTGTTTGGCTCCGACAGAAGTCACACTGCTGAGCTTCCCACAGAGCCACGCTGCGAGCTGGCTCTCAGTGACAGTTGTGGCCAGTTAAGCCAGCAAATGTCTTGTTGCTATCCTTTCAATCAGCGAGTAGGATTCTCTGCATTTATTTATTAACTACTTGTGTACAGCCTGGTTGGAAGGCAGGATTCACAGTACTGTCAGCCTGGCTGCAGTGGCAGGGACGGGCTTTGATAAGCCGAGATGGGGAGCAGGTAGAGCAGATCCTGAGGATCAAGATGCAGCCGAAGAATAAGCCCACCCTGCTGTGACACCGTGTAGCTTTAATTTGTCTTTCCGAGGTGCTGGGTAGCAGTTCAGCCGTGGCAGCGAGGAATTCCAAGTCTGCTGCCTGCCCAGATGGTTATCTGCTTCTCAGGAGAATTGTGCAGTCCACACTGAGCACGAGGGGAGGGGAGCAGAATAGAGAATTGAGGCTTCAGAGATGGATAATTAACCATCACCACGCCTTACATGTATTCGTTCCATTCATTCTACACGGTGAATGTGAGGGAGGGAAGAACAAGATATCCTACAGATGAACGAGGGGCTGGGAAGCGACAGCGCGGATCCTGCCACAGCAGTCTGCCCTGGGCTCCCCCTGTGCCTCTCTGCTCTGGGCCACCTGGCTAAAACCTTCCTAGGCAAACTGCAGACCACAAGCGCACTTCAAATACCTTGTTCTAGAGTTTTTCCCATTTGGGGAACACCTAGAAGCTAGTGTTGACAGCCCCTCTCTCCCTTCCCACCTCAAGAGTTTTCAGACATAGAAGATGAAAACAAATCTGAGAAACATTGCACTAGACCACGTAGGTCTGCTAGGCAGGAAATTCTCTCATACTTTTGCGCAGCTTGTGAGCTGTAAAACAAAGCACCGAGTATTCACATCAAATGTTAGCATTATTTGATTAACAAAACTGGTAGTTCATAAAGTTTTTAGAATAAAAAATTCTTTCATAGTCATTTCTCCCAGTCACATGCATGAAGAAATACCAGAAACAGAATCTAAAACAGTATAAAAGCAATGTTTGAACTTTACAGCCGTACTGCTATGTGCTGTGTTATGGGTGTTTAACTGAACCACGTGCATTTAAGTATGTTAGAGTAAAATTTCATTACTGGACTGTGAGGTCACTTTGAGCTTGGACTAATTTTTAGTGAGACTCATTTACATTTTCTCCCCTCCTTTTCATTAATTATCTTTTTATGTTTCCTAAGGAATAATTTACAGCCACATAGCATACGTTCAAAAAAATAAAAATAAGAATAAATAAAACCTATACACTTCTGAATTCTTTATTTTTATGAAAAGTACTAAGCTTACTGAAGAAGCAGGCTGCAAACTAGTGGAAGGTCGAGCTGTGTCGGCATGCAACAAGTTGGTGTTCTTGCTGCCAGCTCTTTCTGCATGCTATTAAAAACCCAAACGCATCAGACAAAGAGCTTTCGTTGGGTTGCTATTGCTACAGCAACCACTTCCTCCCTGCGAGTTTGAACCAATGACTTGTTGAGAGTTTGTTGTTTGGGTAGCAGGAGAGGAAGCAATGATATCTCTTAAATAGTATTTTTAGACTAAGCCTGCTGTTGTGTTTTTTTTTTTTCATTTTTATTTTTTTTTCCTTTGTACTTTCTTTGTTTGCTTTGTTAATGATTGAGGTCTACAGCTAAACACTCCAGATTAATCTTCTGACTTCTGTGTAAAACCAGTGTTTTCTAAAGTGTGTGCATGTGCAGTCTTTGAGCTGTGTGTTTTCCATTTTAACCATGTGGCTTTGATAGCGGATCACAGCCCAGAGAGCTTGCATAAGCTGCCATCACATGACTATTGCTGAGCAGTGCTGTGGTCTGAAGGACTGGAGCACAAAACCAGGTTTCCTATAAAGAGATCTCATCTATTTATACATTTTGTTGTTACGGTTTTCAGCTTTATTCCCTGGCGCTACTGTACGCCCGAACTGTTATACCCAAAGGACACGTTCCAAATGACGCAGCTGGCTCTAACTAATGAGGAAGTGGTTAACTTGGAGTAGAAGTGCAGAAAGCTGCTTGTGCGCTTACGTCCAAAGCTGCTGGAGTCACCGGGAGAGTCTTCCCGTTGAGTCCAGCAGGATCTGTTCCAGCTGAAGCAGTGTTATGGAAACTTCTCTGCAGCAGAAGTCTGAACACCAAAGAACATTTTTTGTGATGGAAAGAAAGATATTCCCAGTTACACGTACCGAGGAACTGCCTTATCTGTTACTTGTGCTACACAAGCCGCTTAGAAGAGTGGGCAGCTCGGCACAGAAGCAGGAGCTACTCAGTCTTCTGCTGTCCCTGGAGATCGTTACAGCCGGTGCTGATATCCAGCGGGGCAGGGCAGCAATACCTGTCCTAGAACAGTACTTCAGTTCTCTGCTATCTTTCTGTGACTCCGTTTTAGCATTGGATTATCTGACACATTGCATGTCTTCACTGATAAATTGCCAGCTACGAATCACAGCTCCTGTATAATAGGAGAGCAGGTATCTCTGCGGAACACAGATATATTTATTTGCTGTATAGATCCAGAAATTATATCCCATTTAACCCCAAGCATTATCACTTTAATTCTGCTAAATTCCATAGGAAAAAAAAAAAAAAAAAAAAAAAAAAAAAGGGTATTTATCTTTCTGTGTATCCTTATAATTACATGTTTTGGCCATGCAATGTTTGGAGGGATGATACTTCACCCTTATAAGTGTCTGAGTTTTTAATTAAATAATTATAAGTTGGTTTGCAGTCCTTCACTTTACTAGATTCATCAGTAAAAATAATTGTGTATTATTTATAATATATTATGGCTGACAGTATGCATTATTTTGATATCAGTTAAAGTTTTCATGGGCATTTTGCAGATGACATTTAAAAGCACTTGTAAAAAAAAAATATTGCATTTCACATTTTGGAGCAGGATATTTAAAATTCATGTGCTATACAGATACAAGATCTTTTACAAGATCTTATTTCTCTAATCTTCATAAGTAGGATGAAATTGTGTAATTCTTCGGTGTTGGTTAATATCTGCTACTTTGTGGTAATTTTCTGTACCTCTCACTGTACTCCTTGCAAGTTCTTTTCCAGAGGAGGTGCTGGTTGTGTTTGTAATGTTCTTGACTTCCCTTATGGGATTCATTTGAGGTCTGACACTGGACAGCAAAAAGCGATGAGCACTGCTGGAACGCTGAATGTTGTGACACCATCTGTTACAAACATCTGGAGACCATATAGCTCCGCATTTCTGCATCATGATAAAGTTGAATTACATCTATAGAGCCTGCTGGCAGTCTTTGCCTTCCTCCTCCCTTTATGTAGCATTGAAAGAATGTCTGACCTGGAAGCTTTGGGGTCTGTCAGTCAGGAATTTGCTCCTTCCCGGAAATTTTGTTTGTGCTTATGTAAGAGCTTCCGTTATCTGTTGTGCTGGAAAGCGGCAATTTTACTGATCCATATATTGTAAAAGCATTTGCAGCTCCAGGGGGGAAAGTTTCAAATGTTGTGTTCTGTCATTAGCCTAGACAAAGATGATGGATGGCAAGCACGTTGTCCCAAGCATCCTCACTTCTCCAGCACACACCCGCCCCAGGCATCACAAACAGTTGTAATGCCTCCTGCTGCAAGCTTCAGGTTGCCTGCCTGAGAGGTATGCAGCTGGTAAGATTTTTCTGTGAGTCAAAAGCAAGCAAACAGATTTCTACACGAAATTTACTTACTATGTAATTGACATCATCAGTGTACAAAAGAAATCAGTGCAGGAGTAATAAGTTGCCACTGTGGCAACTTACTTCAACAAAAGCTTTTTGTCACTTGCAGATTTATAGAGCAGGTATTTGGCTTGCAAATGTTTGTCCTAGTGAACTAAAGTGGCAAAATTTTGCCTTCTTTTGGTATTAGTTTTGAGATTTCATTGTATTTTATAAATCTGGGAATGGAGAGGAAAGTATGTCTTCATTTCCTTCTTATATAATTCAAGTCTTGGTGTTAGGTACTTCTTTTCCTCAGATGATTTTAGATAATTTCAATATCCTCATCACCCTGATCTATAGGTTAAGTGCAGAGATGCAGGAGTGACCCATACAGAACCCTTAGCTTTTTGAAGACACAATTCCATCAATTTTTATTTTTATCTTCAGGATACAGGCATGAAACTGGTGCATTTTAAAAATCAAATTGATCTCAGTTCTGTTTCAGAAGAAAGTAAGATGAAGCATTTGTGATAGTCCAGAACATTTCATTTGAACATACTTCTCTTTCAGTGGAAGGAACAAACAAAAATTATCTGCTTCATTTTCTTCTGAATAAGGTTTTAGAAGGTAGGTTGAATCTATCCGATTCTTTAGCCTGTAAGTGTAAGTCCTATATTCTGATACTGAGGGTTTTTTCATTTGTGTTGGGTATCTGAAGAAAGTTTTCCCTTGTCCATATTTATAAGCAGAATTCCATTGGCTAAAATGCATCATCACGAACTTGCTTGCCAAAAAAACATAACTGCAGAATTATTCCCCTCTGATTGTGACAAAGCTTACGGAATCCTTTGTAGTTTCTTCAGTGCTTCTAAACTCAAAGTTTACATGGATTTTTTTCATGAAAGCATCAAATTCTCTGTAGTTGAAAGTTGATCTTTTCAGTATGAGACGGATTTTATAAGTCAAAAAAATTAGTAATTACTGAAGAGTAATTAGAGAAAAGTAACCTGAGGGGAAATAAGTTCTACTTAAACATTAATCAAGTACCATTAGCCATGCAAAAAGAGAAAAATGATTTCTAACAAATATGAATAGATGCGCACGTGTTTGGTCCATTCATAGTTAAAGATAAACCTAGCCCCCGAGCCTGGTTCTGTACTCTATCGAATTTTCAAAGGGTCAAAGTACTCGTGCAACTGAATACTCTCAACTTAAACTGGGCTGAATTTAAATAAATACATAAATAAATCCTGCCGTTTGGAGGAGTTGCTCTTTGTGTTCAAACTCAGCTTTGTGGCTGAAGCTTCTCAGTGCATTGCATTGTCTAGCTGCTCTTGTCCTCTGCAGCCCTTCCTTTCTCTAGCCAACAAAAATGCATTTAATATGCATGGCACATAAGTTTAGTTTCTTCTCCTTTTTTTTTCCCCAACTCTTTTTTTTATTTCAATGAAATAGCACATAGAGTTCTTGCTGTCTGGTTTAATAAAGCCAGCTTCTTGCTCACTGCCACTAATCCTTGGAGAATGTGACTTCTCACTGCGAGAGAACCAGCTTGCTGTGTCACCCTGTACGCAGGGCTAGTGCATGCTGCTGGAAAGGGATCAGTGACGGGATCAGGGAGGAAGTCCGTGCCCTTCCATTCTGACGTTTCGTGGAATATCTGAAATGGAAATAGTATTTTCCTGGAATATCAGGAAGTGGGCTTTGGTTGCTAAAAGAAATGTCGTAAACTCTCCAAAGCTATGTTGCAAGTTTTACTTCATTTTACTGTATTCTGAGTTAAAATTTAAAGAAGTTTAATGAACAGCTCTTTGAGCTTCAGTCTTCAGATTAACTACAATTTCGTGAATGAATTATCATTAAATAAAACACACTTTTATATTGACTTACAAAATACTTCAATAGTATTTGATAGTTATCAAACCAGTTGTGCACTTGAAGCCAAAGTGAATTTTGCCTGAAAAGGAATAAGCTGCAATTAAAAGCATGACATATTTGTGGCTTAATCAGAAGCAGGTACTCGTAAATAGGGAACAACAGATGTGAAGAGTGTTTCAGTATGCATTACTAAGAGATTGATTATAAGTGGTCAAGCTACACAGTAAGTCCCTTTTAGCTCCTCTTTCTGTTTTTGTGAACAGAGGATATTTTGGACAGTCTCAAAAATTATATGCAACCTTTGTAGGAAATATATTTATATTTATAAGCCTAAATAATGAAGTATTATTGCTAATTATGTAAAAAGCACATAGTGTAAACAGTTGAAAAAGTTAAATAGCTGACTTGCTGCAGAATATTGTTAATAAAAACTGATTCTTAAAAAACGTATGAGCTTGTACATTCAGGATAAACAGCTGTTTTTTTTCAATAGCACAGCTGGTGTAGAAACGCAAAATTACTAGCATTTGAACAGGACGTGAGCTATATTTAGCAAAACGTATTTGCGTGTAAGCTGAAAATTTGCAACTTAATTTTCATTTCAGTGGAAATTGAAATGAGCAGAGTTGTACACATATTAATCACAGATGTAAACCTGGTCCTATTAATTGCAGTATCATTCATTTAGGATACAAGCCATTAATGTGCCAGGATGCTTCAAAATTAGAGGAGACCATGTCTTTAGCTGAAAATACTGGGGAAAGGGTACTGTTTAACTGAACATCCTATTGTTAGTTGCTGCTGAACTTCCATTCATAGGAATTTTAACAGATAAAGTAATTTTAAAATGTAATTTCTTCTTTGAGAAAGGGAAAGCAAACGTGAAAGCAGTAAGAATTGCACTTCATAGCATGCAAAAGTCAACTGTTCCTGCTGCAATTGTTTATTTGAGGCTACAAAAACTTGTTCCCATGAACGTGGGCAATGCTAAAAAACGCTGCTGATGCAAGTCAGCAGATGTGTAGTGCATCATGAATCACTGATGCATGCAGGAATTAACTGAAAGAAAGATTTCAAGCTCAATATTAAACTTTAACTAGTCCAATTCTTTATATATTACTAGTGTAAGTAACATTTACACCACTAAATAACTTTAGTTCAAGGCTCTCAAACTGTACACTGCATCATATTTACATTCAAATCTCAGGACCTAGGCATTTAGAGTGGTTATTACAGCCTCACTGCTAAGGCTTTCTATAAAGCATGGTCATCTGGCTGCATTTTTAAAGCGAAAAATTTACTTTAAGCCATTTAGTGTATCCTAGTTCAGCCCAGCACCATGGCCTTCCTGACAACTCATTTTGTGTTTTCCACTCATAGCTCTAATTTACACTACGAGACAGGCAAATTATTAGACAGGCAAGGTCAGTTCCCTCCTTTCTACAGTGGTGAAGCAGTGGACATCCTGTAATAGGGACAGCATTTTGCCAGAAATACATTTTTTATATCTCAGTTGGTGTCAGAAGCTTTATGCAGGTTTCTTTCCTAAGCAGGAATGCATCAGTCCCATATATATACAAAATAGCCCTTCGAAATGTGATTTCTCCTGCTGATAGTTAATGAGTTGTCTCATATGTCTTCTTTTTCTTAAATGCACGTTTTTTCTGCCACGTTTGGTTCAGGTGCTGCTGTAACTGCTCTTCAAGGCAGGATACACTTCTGATGGGTTCAGTCCCAGCACACTTGGGACCACGGCCCTTGCTTAACTGGCAGCTCACGCAGTCTGTAACTAGATCAAGTCATTCAGGTAGCTTTTTGCTCTTACTCCTTCTTGTAACAACTTAATTCTTCTGTTCTTTCAGAAGATCTGTCTCTTGCATAGGTAACATGCATTTGCTTTTGGAGATAACATTTCAGAAAGCTACTGTTGCTTCTGAAACTACTTTCTTGTATTTGTGCCTCGGGACAGCCATCTTAAAAAAACAGCTCATAAAAACTTCTTGGCACTTAGGGGATTTCTACATGGCAAAGTGAACACAGCACAAAGGTGCCTGGTTTGCTCCAAACACCGTAGCTTAGATACAAGAGGTCAAATAATGTATCAGTGTAGACTCCACACGGAACAACATACAGAGCTTTTCTAAATGAGATTTAATACCAGTTCAGCAGCAGCCAGGGTATCTCTGCAAGGAATTACACGGGGCTATCAAAACACCCCCCTTCTGCGCTCTCTGTTTACTATTCATGCTTTCCTTGCAGAGTTTCCCAGGAGTCAAAACCAGCAGGTCTCTATTCACATGACCCTGGCCTACAATGTAGTTATTGTAGCAGGAAAACCACTATTGTAGAAATACAAGCTGCTACTTTCACACTGGTAAGTTGTATGGCTCGAGAGAGACTTCAAAGTTCCTGTTGACAGTGATAGTCCATTTCCTTCCTGCTTGTTGCTATCTGGGCAAAGAGATCGGTGATGGCAGTGGCAGAAAGCTGTCCAGCTGCAGAGATTTCCTTCCCTAGCAATGTCCTTCAGCACAACCTTGAGGTGGCGGTTAATGTATGCTATAAGGCAAGGTGTTCGCTTCTTCACCCTGCAAAGTATTAGCCTGAAAGCCAGAGTCTAGCAGGGAAGCTGGCAGTTTGAAAGGGAAAGTAATTCAAAAAGTAGGCCCAGGTGGCGCTGATGTGGATCCGCCAGTGCGTGAAATATCAGATACTAACACATCGTGCATTCCTCTCTGCTAGTTAAAACTAATCTAGGAATGTTAATAACAAGGAAGACAAATCACCTTGTCAGAACCTGGAGCTTGTGTCATGGAAAAGATTTTCTTAAATTATTCTTAATAGCTCTGAATCATCATCTACACAAGTGCGGGGATGGGAAGGCACAATCTGGGTGCTCGATCAGCCGCTGTTATAATTGCCCACATGTGAGGGCTCTGCGTTAACCTGGGGATGCATTAGGTATTTCCCGTTTCAGAAGGCAGACAGAATGATGTCTAATAATAATAATGTGAAGGATTTACAGTCAGTGAGTGAGATAAGACAAACCACTTTTACTTAAGTAATTACTTTTTAGAATTGAAAAAAATTACAGGTGTGTCTTGTGGTAAAAGCACTGAGCTGGGGATCACTAGATTGAGGCAAAATTCCCTCTTCTATCACAGACATTTTTTAATTTAAGGCTGAGGTATTAATTTAATCTCTGTATCTATTCCTCTTATAAAATGAGGATAATGCTTCCCATGCCTATTTCTAATATCTAACTGTAAACTCTTCATATATGATCATTCTTTCATTATCTGAGGCAGAAAATCTGGCAGCATGGGGCTTGGGTCTTCACTGAGACCTAAAAACAAGACTTTCCAAAACCAAACCAAGACACACAACAGGAAACTTCAGTGTTTCCTCGTAAACTAAGATACGTACTCAAGCAAGTACATTTTCAAGCAAATTATTCCAGAAATTATCTCTGTTAAGAAAGCTGCTGTTAAGAGGTGGCATGGAGTGACACATCTGGACAAGGAACTTCTCTGGGGATCACCATGCTTATCTCATGGTGGTACTTTGAGGAATAATCAGTACTTGTTTTAAATAATCCTAAACGTGGAAATGGTTATATTGAGTAATATTTCTGTTATTCTTTTTAGCAAAAAAAATCATCCTTAAATGAAGTCTTGCAACACATTCACTGAGGAGCATGCAGTCTTCTAGAGACTATGACATGAAAGGAAATCCCAAGCATATCAATCAGTTTTAAGCATTGTTTTCTGTGAGTGAGACAGCATTCTCTAGATCAGAATTCCTTAAGGAAATTTCTACTGTTTTACCATAATCAGTGCCCTTGGTTTCAGTGTACCTAGATAGGTACAACTGAGGATGAAATTGGTTCATTATATTTTCTAGCAAGATGTAAATCTTTGCTGAGTTAAGGTCGATGACAAAATGGCTGTTGCTATCAATGGAGGCATGATTCTGCCATTGACAGCTGCCTCTGAAAGGAGCATACGTGTGCACGAACACGTCTTTTTCACTTTAGCTTTTACTGCTGCTCTCACTGTTTTCTGTTTTACCTTTGTAGTTTTCAGAGGACAGGCCAGGAAGCCACTGGTGTGTTTTAGCGTGAATCACTGTGAAATACTTTCCATTGTCAAAATACAATGCTCTGAACAATCATTACCTTTAATAAGTATAAAAGACACTCTGCATCTCCTGGGCTCTGGTTTTTAACTACAGGGAGGGATCTTCCTCCTGGCTTGGAACAATAAATCGCATAAATTGAATTGGCAGCACCATCCCTGATGCTTTAGTCCAGTTATAGAAAAGTGCAGATGAAAGAGTTCAACGATTCTTTTGAATACGATAATTGCCATATAAGATGAAGCCAGTGGTACATCTGCTACATTTTCTGTGAGCGTTCAGTTAAGAACTTCAAGGAATGGCATAAAAAATCAGATTATGGGTAGCTTTGTAGTAATTTGTCCTTTGAGAGAATGTTACTTTCTGCCTTCCACATGGCATTTGAAAGGCTGTATCAGAGGCTCTGTTGAAAGACTAGTATTAGATCAAAACCTGAGTAATGGTCAGTTGCTTTTCCTTGGCAAACCTACAGGGGAGGAGCCCCATTAAATTAGAAATGGTGAAAGTATTCTCCTCAAATACATTAAGAGATCAAGCTTTGAAGAATTTACTTGATTTCACACAAGACCTGTCATAGAGCTTAAACACATCATAGTAAACGCTGAGAGCAAGTTTCATTTGTAGCCTAATTTGTTCTTATTAGGCTGTTAACAAGACAGCCTAACAAAACTAAAGGCTGTGGTGTGGAAAAGGAAAGGAAAAAATGGCCATGTTTGTACAGGGATTCTCATTCATCTTCTGTTGAAGACAATGGAAGTTCTACAAATGAAAGATGTGTAGAGTGGACCTCTTATTTCTTCTGTCTCAAGAACCCCACAACAGTGATTGTGGTCTCACTTATAAGCTTAAACAAAATCTGATTGACCGTCATTACACTGTTGTTGACATAAGCCTTGTTTCTCGTATGATTAAACTCCCAGTAGGCAAACACCATCTGCCAGCTGAAGAAAAAGAGAAGTCACTGGTGAGCCAATGTCTACCTCATTAGGAGTTAAACACGGAGTATAGTACAAAAGCTACATAGCAATATCCTTAGAAAACTCCAAGTCCCCATTCAGTGCATTTGTTTGTTGAAGCTCTACCTCTTCCACTGAAGAAATTTTCCTCTATTAAACTGAAGAGCTCTCAGATGAAGAGCTTTTCTCCCGAGCCAAATACAGATCAGGTGCCACTGCATGAAGTTGTACTGACTTCCCTGACACCATATGTGGTCCTGGAAGACTCTCTTGCAGCTAGGTACATCGAAATTCACATAGTTACTGGAGCAACATAAATAATAGTGGCGTATCAGTTTATCCTTGCAGGGATGGTGACTCTTGATTACTGCTATAAAACGTTTCTTAAGTGTTCATTTCTCCACAATATTTATAGGAACTTAGAAAAAGCTGTGAAGGCATTTTCAGGCCTTTACATTTCAGCAAGTTCTAAAATACACGTCTCTGCTTTGGTTTTTATTCATGTAAATATACACTTTTTAAAATGAGATTTTATATGAAATTATGCTTGCATACTCTTTGGCTTGGTAAAATATTAGAATTAGTACTAGGTCCAATCTTTTTTGATCTTGCTCTAGAATTATATTAAAATGTTATGAACCAGACAACAACAAATAAATGGCACACAGAGGAGCTAAGTTAGCTTCTTTAAAGTGCATGTGAAAGTGTGCTGCTTTCACAGAATTCAGCTACTTGCTGGCAGGACTGCACAGTTATTTCAATAGTACGGAAAGGAAGATATTTTCACTTGATTGGTGTCAAATCCAAAGTTATCCCCTGGGGAGAGGCGAGTAGCTGTAAGATTGCTGCTGAAGAGCTGTCCAGCACCGGTTACAGTGCCTTCAGTTCTCTTCAGCATCTCCCAAGTGCCAAGCTGGGCTGCCTTTGGTACATTCTGTGAGATCTTAGGGATAAGTGGAATACATGCAATTCTGAGTCTCACCAAGCAGAACTTTTCTATAAGCACTGACTGTGCAACATCTGTAAGGTAATTTCTGCATGATACTGATGATTGTCTTCTGAACGGTGCAGCAGGTATGTAGCTTAGCCATTTATTAACCACATGCTCAGAGCGATTTACAGGCGTTGTGATTTGATATTTTGCTTGCAGTTTATGGTATTATGGGTCCATGAAAGAACAATCTCCCTCCTAGCAAAACATGTTGTTATAGGTGGGTATCTGATTCATGACTCTGGAGCAAGGGAATGCCTTAGTACAACCCCATGTGAGATATCTGTATTTGACCATTAAAACTGAGAGGAAAATTGCAAAGGACTGCATGGAAGTAGAAAATCGAAGCACGCAGTGATGCATGCAATTGTGAAGTACTTTCCAGAGTTTCCGTTGAGATGTCCATATGTCCATGGGGACTAAAAGTGGAAAGGAAAAAAAAAATCTCAATAGAGATCTCAATAGTGATGTTGGCTTTATGGCAAATTTTAATTGCTCTCCCCTTTCCTCAGCTAACCTTTTCATGTTCTACAGGCTATAAATTACCAATCTCTGTCTTTCCATTAGAAGATAAGCACCTTATCACCTCTCCTCTTTTCTATCGTCCTCATCACTCCTCAGGCAGTATCTTTACTCTCAGGTGGTCTAATTGATACATATCTAATTAAAAGCAGAGCATTTTTCCTCAGCTTTTATTCAGCTTTGAAGTATGTTGCTTTGATTTCAGAACTGAAGAACAGCTTCAAGTGCCTGAAAGTTCTCCCTTTTCCAACAGTACTAACTGGTCAAATAAAATGCATTTGCTCTGTCTACAAACTTTGCCTTGGCTGCGTACCAGTGCATTCATTTATTATTAGTGCAGTGGAGAAGGCAGATTGTCATGAAACCGGTTCAAGTGTGTGTTTGAGGGTGACAGCTCTTCAGAGCCTTGAAGCTTAGAACAAAATGTTTAAAATATGATGAGATAGAGAAGCAAGTCTCAGTAAAGACTGAGGAAGATAACTAGATAAGCAAGAAAAAGGATTTTAGGGCTCTTCTATTGAATGGGTACATCTTGTTTGAAAGAGATACCAGAGATGAAGAAGCTGAAGTTACAAGCAGGAGATCAAATTGTTTAAATAGCATTATTCTACCTCCTGACTTAGTGGATGTCTTAGGAATGTTTCTATACAGTGATTTATCTAGAGTAGGTTCTTCAGAGTTATGTAGGATATAAAGAGAAAGAACAATCATTCAAATAATAACAAGTCATCAATGCTCTCAAATTATGAGGAGAAAGGAGAGGAAGAAACATTATATGCATAACTGAAATTTCTGGGCAGCTCTAAGTTGCATAGCCAGCAGTAATGCCAAGATTTACTGATTTTTCCCTTGTAACCTCATTGCAAGGGTCACAATTTCACAAGTAATTGGCTTGACTGGTATGACACTCACCAGTTTTATGACAACGGTATCTTTATTTTTCTTCTTTGCTGTTTTTTCATCTTTACTAGTTCCAACAAGTTTTAAGAGTGGGTTGTGTTCTTCAGTGAGAGGAGGTTTTTGAGGAAAAGTAATGAAAAAGAAATCCACTGAAATTACCAAATTAGCCTAGAGATCCAAGGTGTATCACTCCTACCCTACAGCACCCTTTTATCCTTAAAGAACTTTCTATAAACTTGAGGCATTTTTAGTGCCTCAGAATTATCAGCTGAAAGGCACTTGGTTGAGGTAAATCATTTGCTTCACTGCTGTAGCGTGTGGCTGGCCAGGAAGGAGCAGGAACTCCATTCCGTCCATCGAGTCAGACTGTCACTGTGTTTTTGTTTGTCTGTGCGGAGCTATTACATGGCAACTTTGTGTAGTAGCTGAGCCATTCTCTAAATTAACAGGCTATCCTTTGTGTTTAAAGTGATTGATGTAATTGAAGTGATTGGCATGTATATGCCTAAATAAATTGCTTTGGGAGAGAGATGGATCCAAATGGAGAAAACTGATTAGGTCCAAAGACAGTTTGTTGTAAGAACCATGATATGTTCAAGAATGTGGAAGGAACTTCAATAAGAGTAAAATCTGAAAAGAAAGTACAATTTTATTCTAAAAACTTTGCTAATGAAGATTTAGAGATGTATTTTTGGTTACATTGCTCTGGAGACAAAAGCCCTAGTGTAGATGCAGACATACTGGAAAAAAAAAAAAAAAAAAAAAAAAAAAAAAAAAAAAAAAAAACTTAATTGACGTTGCAACAATTTATTTTTCTGTAATTGCAGCTCCTGGGTTTTGGCTTCCTAAGTAACTTGAAAATCTATATAAACCAGATCATTTATGTGCTCAAATTTATGTTAATAATATTGCCAAATCACTCTTCTAAAACTTCTTTTTCTAAGTACTTTGAGTCTACATGTTGGATTTTCTTTGTTTGTTTTTATGTTGTTTTGTTTGTTTAGTTCATTTTGTTTTGTTTTTCTGAAGAGCTGACACCCCTGTATCTGTATCAGCAAGTTATCCTGAATCTGTTGGTGTGATTTCACTGTTTGGCATCATATTGGTACACAGAACTCAGGGTCCCATAGAGTTCACCTGACAGTTAAAACCCCCTTGAATGTCAGCCTTTGGAAGCAGTAGATTGCTTATTTATTCTTAACTACTTAAAAATATAGTCTAAAAATAAAGCTTTGTCTTGATTCTTTTCATCTGTACACACATGGCCTTTGTTATTTTTTCTACGAGTGGTACCCTGGACTTGGTAAGAAAATGGAAGGACCCTGGCTCATTAGTCTGAATGAGGCTTCAAAAAACTGCTTTTCATCCCTTGAAGTACCTTTTATTTACACATACTGGTATATCATTGTATGACATTGATTTATGAATACTCGTGTATTAGATAAAGCTAACACATTGTTCTTGATTTTGCTTTGCAGTACAGAATTGGACAGTTGTACATGATAAGCAAGCACAGCCATGAGCAGAGTGACCGAGGTGAAGGTGTGGAAGTGGTGCAGAATGAGCCCTATGAAGATCCGAATCATGGCAATGGCCAGCTAACAGAAAAACGGGTCTATCTCAACAGGCAAGTGCATAGAACTGCTTCTCAGCATGGGCAGTAATAAGAATTTTTGATGAATATCCCTTTCAGGCCGTAGCCTTTCTTTTTCAAGTAGAACAGGTTCTCATGAACAAGTGCAGCTTCCTAGCAGATTGAGGCTAGACCCATTGCTTGAAATTGAGATCAGTCATTCTTTCTTCTAGAGTACCTTTTCAAAGAGAAAGAATTCTAACTTGAAGTTTGGGATGTATTGAAAATCAGAACCTCTGTTTTCTTCCACTTAACTGTCACTCTGTTTTCCAAAATTACTAACCCCAAACAAACAAAAAACTAAAATGGTTTAAGGGTTTTACGGGCCCATGGATTCCACTCTGACTTTATTACTTATTTGCTACTTGACTTTAAGTGAGCGTAATACTCTATAATGTCCCGAGTAAACACTACTAATGTTGATTTCATTAAATTTCACTTAACCTGAATCATTGCCATACCTACATCCATTTAAGACTTAAACGGTTAGTCAGGCTTCCATCCCTTAATCATTTGGGGATTCTATTTTTATCTTGACACTAAAATCGGAATGGTTTTAAGCATTCAAAAAGTAATACATTTATGTTTATAGCACATCATAAGACCCTTTGAAGGCATTAACATGAAATGCTCTAAAGTATTAGGATTTTTCTTTTTAAAGAAGACTTACTTTCCTTTGAAAGGAAAAAAAAAGTGTTTTTTTTTTACAGAATTCCTAGCTCATCATCTGCTGCGTGTAGATTTAACATAGAAGAGGTGCACTAAAATTAAAGAAACTCAAAACAGCTCTTTTTAGCTGATAATTAACGTAATGTCTTAGGGTATCAATTAACCTTTTGGGTCTTGATATAGTCAGTTTCTCACTTCATAATATTTTTGCAAAGCCAGTACCCCATTTTTGGTGACAAAAGATTTGCCACAGCAAAGTGAATTGACGTTATGAATTAGCATTAGTCTTGCACAGTGATGAACTTCTGTGCTAAAATGACAGGCTTGAAGACATGATGGGGACAAAAAAATTGCTTTTGTTTCCACAAAAGTTCCATCATTTCTTAAAGTGAAATATGTGTCTCTTGCTATGGTGAAATTATACTGCTGAGTATCAATGTCTCCACACTCAAAGGACTGAGATTTTTTTTATATTTGTATTTATTTAAATATATATGTCTGCATCCTGTGAAATATATTGCTCAATCTGTTGCCACTTTTATTACTGCTGATCTAATGGAATATTGCTGCTTTTCTGATGTTCTTTTATTCCCCTTGGCCTGCCTCATTTTTATTACACTTTTTATGCTCTGCAGCCTTTCATAGTGGGCACAGGAACACTGTAGCTCTTGATTCTACGTTGCTAGTTACTCCTCCATTGAAATCCTGACTTATCTAAACTTAACTCAGGCTAAATTGAATCACCAGTAACATTGCGCTCTTACACACATACAGTCTGATAATATATTTTGCCAACGTTCAATATTACCGTGATTGTAATTCTTTTTTTCTCACAGGCTATGTATAAGACAGTAAAAATCAATAAATTTGTTCTTGTCGTAGAGCTCCCAGAAATTTTGTTTATGTTTCTGGATATTTCTTTCCTTCCGATTATGAAGAAGTAAGGCATTAGACACTGAAGATCATGCTCAGAATTACCACTTTAGAGTAAGTCAGAATAAGACATACCTGGGAAGCATACTGCTTCTGGTAGGGCAGGCAATGGACCAAAGGATCCCAGACCCAAAGATGGGCCTGAACATAGACAAAGACGATTCATGTGCCTTCAGAACCTTGTGAAATTCACCTAAAGCTACTATGGATGTTTGAAGTCAGGTTTAATGACCGTTAGGCACCTCTTGCTCCTGTACCAGCCCTGTTCAGTAGCTGAATGTAGAGATAGGCAACTGTCCCTCGTGTGCTCTTTTTGAGACTCTCTGTGTCCTAAGATAGCAAACGCAATTCTGTGTCGTCATTATGCATATCTTTCAAGGACAGTCTGTGTTTTCTCCTTACTGCACACTCTTTTGAGATCTACGTATAGACTATTTATGGTTTTTAAAATGTGTTATTAAATGAACAATCAAAAGTAGTAACTTCTATGCAACTGCATATAAACAAGTTGCATAAAGCTCACGCCCACCCCCCCAATCAGATAACTGCAAAAAAGTTTAAAATTAAAACTTGTTTTGGAAAGTCTTGATTTTTCCACTTATTTCAGGTCTGTATTAGTAAAATAGAAACCTCTATATGCTTCTGTGACACTGTGGTTTAGCAGAAACTTAAGTCTGAATTTATAACAGTTGTGGTTTCGGTTTTATTTTTTTTAATGAGGAAATCCAGTGGGTTTCCTCTGTGTTTAGAGGGATGGTTCGATTGTTTTCAGACTGGTAGCATGGCCCTTGATATTGGAGAGATTAGGGTTGATCCAGTTGGTGATGATTTACAGATAAGGCCTTGTAAAACCTCATGGCTTGACTCGAAACTCAGTCCCTTCATAAGGGACTACCTTACAAGATCCTTTGTTAAGCATGAGTTTATGGTATTCAAGTTAAACCGCTTCCTGTACGACTGTACAGGAGCTTCTGTCAAGCACTTGTTTCACGGCATTACCATTGCTGTAATGCCTTTGTAGATGAGAGCTACATGTTTGGCTACAAATAGCCACACTTCTGCTTCTGCAGCAGTATCCACCATGGCTACAGCATGAAACTACACTATTTAAATAGCCATTTTGGGGATCCCTAACTAAAAAAAAAAATCTTAGTTTTTACAAGGCTAACACAATGCATTCAGAGATAAGGTGCTACCTGCCCTTCCTGCTACAAATTGCCCTTGTGCTACAGAAGTCCAACCAAAAGTGTTTTCTGTGAAACAAGTCCAATGGAAAATATGAGTTGTTGTAGCTTTCCTGCTACTCCGTTGGACTGGATAACAGCCTTTCCCACAAGAGATACTGAACACTGCATGGTGCTTTCATGGAAGAACCCCAGAAGGTCAATAAGGCAAGGAGGACTCAGGGAATGCAGAACTGGAGAACCGGCAGTTCTGCAGTGCTTGCCAAATCCACCCCAGCCCCACTGAGATAAGAAGCACGGATAGTAGGTACTAGAATGTACAATTTTCCCTCCATCTTTTTTTTTCCGGTGTTAATAATCTTTGATTTCCTTTATTCCCTACTTTTCCAGTCATTAGAGTAAATTAAATTACTTTTCTTGTCGTGGTTAAATTCAGGGATGAAAAGATGCAGAAACTGCATATTGGCTTGGTGGTTTTGGCTTTGAATTGGCAGGAACAGGCATCCTTTTCTGCTTGCACAGCTGATCTTGGCCCAAATATCCCATTCTTACACTGCTGCACATCTTAAATGATTTGCAAGCAATTGGTCTTCAAAGTTTTGCCTCCCTATTTTTCAGGTGGTCTGATTTGCTTTTACAGCCATTCAGCACAGGACACCTTCTCACCCCAGACTGCCCCAGGTTGTAAAGGAGTATCCCTCCGAAGAGACCAGCAACATAGGGGTTTGTGCAGCTCCACACAATCATAGTTGTCCTCTTTTGCTTTGCAACATGCTCATGAACAATAAATGAGATACTATCTTCAGTGCCTACATAGGTTTAGCAATATTTGTGGTATTTATGCCTCCACTATTGTTCAAGATTAGCAGCAAGCTGCAGTTTCAAAGCTAAAAGCATCACATTTCACAGCCAAAAGCTTCTGTAGCCATGCTCTTAGTGTTTTTTTGATTTCCCCTGAGGAAATCTGAACTTTTATATTTCAGTGATGGTTTCTTGGAAAGATTTATTTTCATTTATCTTTTCTTGTCTGCTAATATTTTAATTCTTACATTGTGTTTGGCTGGAATGCCTTTAAGAAACACTTTCTACGTGCTGAGAGACTGAACTTCATCTGGGGAAGGAAGAAATAAACAATGAGAATGTGATCCATGGATACCTGTGCCACCAAAATAAAAAAAAATAAAAAAAAATATAAAAGCACAAAGTGAGTGGCTGTGTATTGACGAAGACCTTACTAGTACAGTTGTCTAGCGTCAGTGTCAGCCTTAGTTCTATTCAGAATTGTTTGCTGCCTCTCCATTCCTGCTGGAGCATTGTTCCCAGAAAGTTGAAAGTCTGAATTTATTATTTAGGAATTAAAGTGAAGTTTAGCAGGGGTAAGGGAGTTAGCAGAGCGATGGTCATAAAAAGATACCGACAAAAGACTGACAAAATAACCAAAAGACCTGGTACAATGAAGCCTATTATGCAGTATTTAAAATGCTGCTGAAAAGACTGCAGAGAAGAACGAAAATGTGGTTTTGAGCAATGTCATCAAAGAGCAAAAGTCAATGCACTTGACTTTGAATCTTTAGATAATGTGCTAGCGTCTGCATATCGCCTCTGGACAAATACAATATTTATGCATAGCTAGATCATAGTTAAATAAACCTTAATGATCCAAACTCTGTTTTCTGCAGAAGTTTGCTAACATGGAAAGTTATTTTACTTTCAGCCAGCACACGCGGTTATCTAAGCATAGCTGCTTGAGACATTTACAGATGGAAATTTGAGGTTTGAAAGTGTCTGCTTTAGTTCCGTAAAGGTTCAGTCTTAGCCTGGGTGATCTCTCGACACGTCGCCAGACTAACACAATTTTAATTAAGTCCCTGAAGTAAAATGAGATTTGCGGTCTCCAGTGGTCTGCCTTTTTTTGAGTGGCTAGTGCTGGATCTTTGTTACTGACAGGTTAAGTGATCATAATTGATGTCATTAGGAAAGGCTTGGATGGTGTATTTGCTTGAACTTGCCTTCTCTTTAAAGTGCATGTTTGTGCATCACTTACTGGCTACCCTAAGTGACCAGAGTTCTGGAAATGAGACACCCAAGATGCATGGTAAATAAAATGCTCCTGATTTTCCAGAATATTATTTAATTACCCGTTAATGATCTTTCTATGTGCTGCATCCATCTCCATGTCTTTCATTTCTTATTCTGCTGCTGTAGTACCACTGCATTGGTAAGATCTCTTGACAGATTGAGCTCTGAGTTATGACATCAGTTCCATTAATTCTCTTCACTCTTGTGGTTTGCGTTCCCCATCAGCAAAACGGGACTGATACCACCTGCCAGCGTCACAGAGGTGTTCTGAGTGATTTGCTAATTTTAACATAAAAGCTTCATAGTTGAGAGTTGGTGTTGGCAGCGTGGGGAAAAAGCGTACACGAGGTGAGTTGAACATAAGGGTTTGTGTGCCAGCAAAGACTGTGGAGGAAGAAGAAACAGTCTGCAAGAACAAATAATGGAGTCCGGATGGAAATGGACCGGCACCATTAGTCACTCTTATTAAAGAGTGCCTCCCTGTGGCTAAGGGTACTGTGACATGGACGCACCTCTCAAGGTCTAACCTGCTGAGTCCTCCGTGACCGAAGGCTGGAGGCTAATTCTTGAAGCCTGTACTGGTACCTGAAGTTAGATCTGATCAGGGGTCATTACACTGGCACCGTATTGCTTGTTCTGAGAGGGGAGCAAACTGACGTGGTGTCATGTATGCTCGTGGAGAAATCCGAGAAAGAATGCATATTTGATGAAAATATTGTGAAGTTTTACTGTGACCGGTGAAACATAGATTATAAGCATGTTTGGAAGTATCTTCTTTTCTACAGTACTTGTACATTATAACATATTCTAATCTTATTTTCTTTTTATTTTCAGCAAACTACCCAGCTGGGCTAGAGCAGTTGTTCCCAAAATATTTTATGTTACAGAGAAGGCATGGAATTATTATCCTTATACAATCACAGGTAAGGAATAAAATGATTAATAATGTGTACTTGTGGGATAGTTCAGCTTACTTTCAGAAGCTCTGAGTTACATATTGAGTGACGGATACAAAGATCATAGACTATGGCTAGTTAAAAACTGGAATCTTCCATCTATGTGATTACTTTCTTGCAAAGAAAACATCAGATGATTAGATTCTGTGCAGACTTGTACCCTCTATTGTCCCATAGACATTAGTCAAATAAAATTCAGCAGATTATCTGACAGAAGTTTTTTTGATGATTAATGTATGTTTCCTGTAAGAATCTTGCATCATTGTTTTATTGACATTTCTTTCTTTTTCTTTTCCCTCACCATTCTTTTTTTTTTTTTTGTAAATGGACAATTGGAAACAATTGGAAATCAGAATACACAGTAAGTTTTTCTTTTTATTCTAAGAATACAATATGATTATATGAATTACAGCAGTGGAAGCCAAACTGAATCCTCATTAATACAACTAATATGTAATGCCTTTGATAGTGGAACTTATTTGAGCTATTTGTTTAAGAAATCAAAGGTTAAATCTGAACTGTTTTCTATAAATTATTTACCTTACTTTTTATCATTTGAGAATAATTTGATATATTTTTAGTCAGTAACTGTAATATAGAAAAGCTTCTATAAAACAGAGCAAGGCTTTTAAGGTTCCAGTTATTACTTGGAGACATGAGAACATGCTTTATTTTATTTATTGTTTTATTAACTTATAAAATGTTCATCTCTGGTATAGTATCTGGGAAACTGTATGATCCGTAGACAAAATTAAACATAATCTGGGCCTGGTGCCCAGAAAAATCAGCTATTCCCTCTAGCAGAGCTAAGGCAAAATATAGCACATAAATCATGAGAAAAATTGTTTTAAATGTACTGGCCTCAATAATATACAGTAAATTTTCAGCAGCCTTTAGAAGATGAGGAGGAGATGGTAAGGAAATTCCAGGCAAAAGGACTCCTGCCTTGATTTAGATTGAGTTTCTGGTTACAGATAAAACAGAATCCATTGTTTTTGTTAGCTCTGCAGTGTTCAAAATGTTTGTGCAATTTTTTAAAACCTGTAAAGAATCAGGACAGGAGAAAGATTCTGTGTGATAAATGCGAAAGAGACAAAACAAAGGGATTTGAAGGTTCAGATCCAAAAGCTGAAGGCTTAGAGTTGAAAATTTGATGACAAGTTTGAAAACCCAAAGTACTGAACTGTGGCTTTCCATATGTACTGCAGATACTTATTTTATATTCTGCCTTGTTTCATGTGTAAAATTAATTTGATAATCAGAAAAAAAAAACACATGTCCAATCGTGGCCTGTAGTAGTTAGGGGACAGATTCTCAACTATTTTTGTCAGATGTCCTCAGTAAGGCCTATCTGAGTTTATAGCGATTACGAGCTTAAACCTATGGTAGCAAGTTTAATTTTACACTGGGAAGATGTTGTACTATCTCACATTGATATCTGTTACTCTGTTGTACATTTTTTTTCTTTACGTGATAGAGACAATTTTTGAATGTGAATTTTTTTCTTTAACTGAAAGAGACAAGTGGGAGTGGTAGCAGTTAAAATTTTCTGTCTGAATTTGAAATTATCAAAACCAAAGAGCAGAGTGATTCACAAAGAATTTGAATCAGGAGGTGATCTTTACCTAAACTGATGAAACAACATCTGGAACACATTTCAGTGAAAGAGTGTGGAAGGGATACACCTAAGGAGATGTTCAAGAGCAGGATTAAGTAGACTTGTAAAAAAAAATGTCTACAAAAGCAGAAGGTAGGCAAAACTGTCTCTTAGTGACATTATAACTGTCTGTGGGAGTAGGGGTACAAGGAAACAGAACTGGAAATACTGGGATGAGATTAGATTTCTGACTGAAATGCAGTTTCCTTAAAGCATATTTTAATGGAGCTGGTAGACTATGAAATGGTATTCAAGGGAAAATAGAGATAGTGTCTTTGCCTCAAACTGTTGAATCTAGAACAAAAATGTTAAATATACCATTGGGAATAATTCCAATGCTTGTCTGGAATATTTATCTAAATTTTTATCTATATTTATTAGAGAATTCTGAAAGAAAGCATAAGCCAGCTGAGATATTCCCCAGAATATGCAAAATAATTTGGAAACCCTTTAACTAAAAATAGTAAATCCTCTCTAGAGGGTCTGCAGGACATCCAAAGAATTAAGTTGAGCTTCATTTCAAGGAAAACTGATTCTGAAGGTCGGCCAACAATTGGATAAATAAAACAATGTTATCAAGTCAAGTACTCGATACTGCTGGAAAGGAAAAATCATACCTTTCCTGATGTCTGAAGTTCCACTCTAAATAAAGAGCAAGGATCTTAAAGGCTCAGTAGTGTTATTTCAACGTGCATTAGTGATTTAGAAGAGGATGTGAATGACAGACTGAAGCTTGCTGAAAGGCTTAAGGGCTTTCAGTTGTAAAATATGAAGGCTGTTGAGAAATTGGATGCAAACACATGCACTAGACTTCCAGTGCTTCAATATAGACTAGTTTCACAAATCTGTTTTGCCTGTGAAATAGTACCGATTTCATAAATTTGGCCTTGTCAAGGGCCTGAAATTGCATGACGTTATAAGAAAAAAAGTTCAGCAGGCACTGAGAATAATTTCTGGAATACTGTTCTCTGGAATGGTAATGTGAAAAGCCAGGAGTGATTGGGTGCACAAAAACAAATGGAAATTAGAGTGTTGTGATGTTTGTTGTCTAAAATCTGGGTCCAGCTATTACATCTGCTTTAAAGAATGATATCTGTTACACAGCAAGCCCCTAAATTTGACAGCAAACAGCAGGATATGACTGCTTGGTCTACAGCTGTGTTAATAATGCGTAAAGCAAATGACACACTTAAGATAATGAACTTAACAGAATGATTGCACAAGTGATGCTTTCTGGTGTGTAGTATGTGAAATATTGTAATGCAAGGACAGCATTTAAAAATGTATACTGTGCTGTTTGCGGAGGATGATCTCAATAAAACTGCAATACAAAAGACTTCCTCTCAGGAAGGTGAGACACGGGTAATGTCCCAAGAAATGTTGCATCAAACTTTGGGCTAATCGTTGCTGGCTTCCTGCTGATGTTGAAAAGGAGGAGGAAGTAGGAGAACAATTCCTTTCAAAGCTGAAGTCAAAAAAAAAGTCATCCAGAAGTGGGGGTACCATTTAGAGAATAAGATACTGCTTTAATGTTCAAAGCCTTGTTTTAGTGGCTGGGACTTTAAATGAGAAAGTCTAATTATTAATCTGACTCTTAAGCTTAGAAGGGGAGTCACTTTGGTTTTGATCTTGTAATTAGAAACCTGATTAGATAGCTTGCTAAAACAAATGTTTAATTTTTACTTACAAGTTAATTTAATGTTGTAATTAGGTTGATGCTAAGTTCATAAATTTGCGACACTGTATTTGAGGTACAGCTGAAAGGAAGAGCTACAGAAGTAACCTCCAAGGCTCTGCTCTATGAGTGATCAGGAAATCTGGGCACTGGTGGGTGCCTGCTGTCAAGCTATACGTGCTTTGGGTGACTGAGTGCTTCTAGCTGCCGGCTTTTAGAAAGAATTCCTTTGCTAGTTTCAGACTGGAGCCTTTTCCACTTGGAGGATGGAGAAAAGATGCCTTGCTGCTCTCAACAAACCCTTATGTGCCAATTACTGCATTTGCAAATACGTATCTTTTACAAATGTGCAAAATATTTATGCTATTTTTAGACGTGTGGACAAGAATGACTGAACTCTCAGGAGACTCATTTCTTTCTGAGGTTGTCCAGCTAGATTAGAAATAATTAACTAGAAAGCAAACCCATCTCTATTGCAAACTAAATGAAAAGGGATTGCATAGAACTAAGTTTCAGTACCTACATCTGTTGTTAATTTATATTATTAATAATTATTATTGTTACTAACAATTGTCTATTGTTAGACAATAAGCAGCACGCATCCATTTGACCTCTTCAAGTGACAGTTGAGATTCTGAACAAAGAGAGGAAGGAGGACAGAGAAAGGGAAAACACAAACAGAATTTAAGACGATGCAGTTGGAGTGTTTGCTTTGGATAACTTCAGATAGTTTTGCTGCCTGATCTAAACAGTTCCAGTGTTGTTAGCAATATTTCAATTCTGGGGCTGAAATTTAAGAACAGCTGGATAATTTTATCCTATTAAGGTTATGCATAATCCGTGACAACTACTGGTTTCACAATTGTGAATATATAAAACAAGATGGAGACTGAAGATGGCATGTTTTACTCTGCAGGAAGAGAGTTCTTTCAACCTGCCTATGGTTCAAATTGAGTTAAGTATAGGACATAAATTCAGAATATTTATGAAAAACAGTTATGGAACAGAAAACAGGAGACAATGGTTCCTTTGATGATATATCAAAGTGACATTAATTCTTCTACAGCAAATGACTGAGGAAAATATAATCATTCTGACTGCTATGTGTCACGGCCCCAGAGTGATAGTTGCTAAATGCTCCATTATTGACCTGCTGTTTTCTGATTACTTTTGAGAACAGGCATGTTATGTGCTTCACTTAGCTGCCAGTTTATCCATGAAGTAAATTATCTGGAAGGAATGTTTTTGTAATTGTTATTTTTATAATCAAATGACTTGGGGGAAAGAAAAAAATGCCTCAGATAAACACTGCAAGGAATTTGAAGGGTTGGTTGGTTGTTGTTTTGTTGTTGTTTTTTATTATTATTATTATTATTTTTCCTGTGTTCTCTTTATCTGATTACCACTGCTTGAAATCTGGATGCAGCACATCAGGCTTGTCTCCAGTGCACAAACTTTTCTCCAGCTGAGCGTATGAAGGATCTGCATCAAAAATGCAGCAGGGTCTGGATTACAAGATTGGAGCCTAATGCAAAGTTACCACCATGATTCCTTCTCCTTTCTCCCTTACATAACCCACCATCCCCTCAAAAACTGAGACTACAGGCTAACTGGTGACATTATTCTAGTAAAACACAGATCTGATTGCTTGAGAGATTCTAGCAAGGGGAAGGAACTCTGCAGTATTACAATAATTAAATAATATATTTTTAGAAAGCAACAATCTTGTATTCTTATTTAATAGTTTAAGCCCATTAAATCTTCCATTTCTTCACACAGTAAATCAAACTGCCTGGAACAATTCATTTTTTCCACCACTGGCTTATTATAAAGCAATCCAAACCCCTCTCTGGTTCAGGGGACTGCTGTTTTCACTCGCACATGCTGTTTCTCACTTCCGTTCTTCCTCAGGAAACAGGTTACTGTGGCCATGTATGAAGGAGATGCTAGAGGCACTGGCAACCTCCATGTGACACCACTGCTCCCCTTCCATCCATCCTTCTCATTTATAAATCCCTCCTGTTCCTTTGAGGTTGTTTTGTGAATGACTACCTGCATTCCTGCCTTGGCCCTTGCAGCGCGGGGCATTCCTGCGGGGCACCCTCCACTCCGCGTTAGTCCCCGCTTCCCCTCCAGCTGTTAACAGGTAGGGACTCTGTTCGGCTTTCCCAGTTCTTGATCTTCAGTGGAGAAATGCTGTTACCAACTGACTTCCAAAACTGCACACAAAAATTTTGAATTCAAAGGATGTGGTAATCTAAAAGCATATTTAATAATAATAATAATTTCTGCTTGGCCAGTCCCACCGCATTGTAGCAGTCACTGTGTTCTTCACTTCAGACTGCTCCAAGGAGGCTGCACTGTAAGGTGCCGTTGTGTGTTCCAACCTAATGTAGATGTGACCATATAAAAAAAAAAAAAAAATCAGCCTGAAAAGTGGTGGGAGATCAGAGAGAACCATTTACATTGCAATGTCTGCTTCCCCAAGCTTTTGTGTGTACAAAAATATCTTCCAAGGATTGCAGGTTAATATTCACCAGGAGCAGAAGTGAAGTGCAGTGCTGAGGTGCCTTGCAGTTCAGTTCTAGGAACATCCGGCAGAAAGAAACCGAATGGGAAATGAAACCAGCAAAAATGGTGAAATAGTGGAATAGCTCTCATACAAAACAGGTTAGAGAGGACAAAGAAACCTTTCTGAGTTCCCTGCTGTCCAGTGTGTTCACTGGCAGCCACAGGAATTCCTTCAGCCACCTCGGATGTAGTTACTATGCGAGGGTTATTTTTACAGTCTTCTGCCTGAACTGCTTGCAAAACACCATATGTGTTTGACTGTCTCTTTAAGGCTTTGGCAAGTGTTTTGGCACACTTCGGTTGTACCCTGTTCTTGTAAGTGTTTCTTATTGCTATGGCAACGCTAATCAATCACCACCTAAAAATAGGCCTTCCATTTTTCAAGAGGCTATCTGTAGTGAATTGAAAATCCAATTGCAGTATGCGTTTGCCGTATGCTGCTTTCATTTGACTTTATTTTAATCTGGAAATACCCCTGCTTATGTGTGGTAATTACAAGTACAGACTCACGGTTGTTTCACTGCTTACTCTCCTGAGCTTTAATCCTCTCCTGGTGCTTCCAACAAGGATGCCAAATGCAGAAAGTTTAAAACAAACAGAGCCACACACCCACACGCACACAAAAAGAGGAAAAAAGCACCCAAGATATTTTTCTTATTTGTTTTCTGAGTGTCACAGGTGTACAAGATTGTAATATTTTTTAAGGAGTTTATAACACATCTAAAAACATCTGGAGGTGACAATACAAGACACCTCCTTTGAAAGTCTTACTCAAAGCAACCTTATTGAAGACCCTGGGACCTTGAAGACACTAGGACTACTCTCTAGAATTCAAGCCTAATTTTAAATTAAAGATTCAATTTGCCGCTGTTTCTTTCTTCCAAAGAGGCACCTTGCAAGCTGTAGAGATAATGGAATGGAAAATTGGAAACGCTGTCCTGTGCGTTCCAGTGCGTGCTCAGCGTATCGATCCCTGCCAGGTTTGTGCTGGAAGAACACACGCCCCGGAGAGGCGCAGCAGAAAGGGAGTGGTGCTCTGAAAAAAAACCTGCTAACAGGTTTATTACCTACCACTCGCTCCCAAGTTTGATTCTGACTGTTGCATAACACTTTTAATCCCTGGCTAAGTAAATATGCAGCCACTCAACTAGAAAAAAAAAAAAAAAAAAAAGTACTTTTTGCATGAGTAATAAAGTCTTTTGAATGATGCATAAACAGTTTTCTGGTTCTGCCAGAGCCCTCTGCCAATTAGTCAGAGTGCAGCTGATGAATCATGAGACACATTCTGTGAAATGCTCAAAAATTTGGACCCTGCTAAGTGTTCTTGAAAGCCAATGAGACCCCCCACAGCTGCTGAAACAGTGGTTGCCAGTCAGTTCACTTTTCGAGAGCTATATTTGCAATCCAGTACTTTTTGTTGAATTTTGGCTTTCATTTGGAGGTAAATTCAAGTTACCATCTGCAATCTCAAATTAGATTGTTATAGTCCTCACCTTTTTACTAATAAACTAATAAAGGTTGACTTTTGATGGCTTTGTGCAAAAAAATGACTTTCTACTTTCTAATGAGGTGGCCTGAGGTGAAAGACAATGTTTCTGTAGTACTCTGAGGATCCTTAGTCTTTTCTTCATGTTCTTTTTTTTAAAAAAAATACCAGACTAGAAGATCTTTTTCTACAATTTAGATTCAGGGTTACAGGAAACAACAACTAGATTGAAGCTGCGGCTTGCTGAACTGCTACAGGCAGCCTAATACAACCCTAAGTTCAATATATAAAGTGGCTGCATTTCAGAGTATTGTGATCTGACTCAGTGCTGGTAAACGGTAGGCAGTGGTTGAAAATAGTAGGTTTTTTTTTTGTTGTTTGGTTGGTTGGTTTGGTTTTTAGATTGCAAGGTAAAAGAGAAATCAGTCACTTGGCTTGACTCAAAATTTCCCGTGCTTTGGATCAACTGCACAAAGGTTTTTCATATTTTGCGTTTCATCCATCACTGTGCCTGAAACTACATGACTTAAAAGCAAAAGCAACTATTTCAATAAAGAACAGTGTGTTTGAATATTGAACAATGTACTCCGTTCAACAACAGCTGAATTTCTAGTTAGATCAGAAGCAAAGATACTTCAGTCAGTACCGGGGATGAGGAATTCCCTCAGCAAGGATGTTCGCTTTGATGAGCTGTAAGTGTGAAAGATGCTGTAGAATTTTCAAATCTGACAACGGGGGCCATAAATGCAGCACCAAGTCTTGTGGTGGACCCTGCTGCTTCTTGAATGAGAGCTGAGAAAACTCTGCAACCCACAGCCACTAAGGGCGGCATAGTCGGAGCAATTTCCATAGCCTCTGAGGTTTTGGACAAACTACTAGACTCAGACTGAATGACATAAAAGTTTGCACACTCCCGAAGCTCCAACCAAGATGCGCAATCTGCCTAAGCATTATAGTCTTGATGGCCTTACTGCTAGTGCATGCACTGCTTCCATTGTATCAATGACTAGATTTTGGTTTGGAGGTGTTGATTTTGTTTAAGTGGTTCACAAAGAAAATTCAACTTTAGTCCTCAAATCAAGAGGGGAGATACTTAGGTGACACTGACATGTAACTAAAACGTGGCCTACAGCAGCAACTTTCAGATCTGCAGACACTATGCTAGTAAACTGTTAGTAGTTGGTAGCATTATGGCATACATCTCTACAATTTGGGTGAAAATGTTCCTAAAAGCTCTTATTCCGACCTAGATATTGAGTCTGTAGTAGTGCAGTACCAGTTACTGCATTCAGTAACAGTACTGGTGACTGCTGATAAAAACAAACTGTATTCATTGGCAGGCTCCTCTCATTTCCTCAAGGATGCCTTCCCACAGGATGCCCATATGCAGAGCTCCAGGTTATTGTCAGCAGGAGCTCTGTGCGCCTGGACTGTGATCCCAGTAGTTAGAGACCTTTGTAAAATACAAGGCTGACGTATGCGGAGTTTTTGAAATTCATAACCCGTGTTTCTATCATCCAAGCACTGATGGAGTTATTTTCCAAATGTTCTAAAAGCTGTGCAGTAGATGTCTGTGGTTAGGATATATATATATATCTTTTTTTTTTTTTTTAAGATCTGTGTTTTATAATCCACCTCCAGTAGTAATTTACCTTTTCAACCTTCCATGTTCTCCTGCAAACACAGAAAACAACTAGAATGTTGTTTTACACTTTTTGAATATGAATCCTCTGAGTGACAATGAACGGTGGTTTAGGTGATGCTGGTATCTCTGTGTATGCTGGGTCATTCCATATCTCCTGTAGCATCACATTTATAAATTGTTCTTACTCTAAGAGCATTTGATTATAAAATTCTTATAATCAATCCCTTTTATTCATCTCTCCTTCCAACCAACATTAATAAATTCAAGGATCTTCATTCCCCCCTTCCTTATGACAAACTTTGATGTATTATTATTATTATTATTATTATTATTATTATTAAACTTATTTCCATGTATTATTATAAACTTATTTCCATGTGAGTCCTGCTGTTTGCTAAGGCATTTAGCTGTCTGCCAGAATAGTAGCAAAATACTGAGATACACGCTGAAACTTCAATTTGGAGAATATCTGGAGTCTTTTGTCCAAGTGCTTATAATATTGTATATTTTCAACCGGCACTTTGAGATGTATATACGGGAAAGGTTTAATTGCCCACAAAATATGAGTAATAAGGAACTAGCAGATCTGTCATTGAACTTGCCCCATCTTGTACTTGCCTTTTTTTTTTTTTTTTGTATTTTATTTTTGGCACTCCATGTATTTATTCAATGAACAAGTTGCATAGCTGAGAGCTAGTCACAGTTCAGATGGGATTGATTTTCAGATTTATATGATCTGAAGAGAAGCCTGTGTGGTCTGTGCATCTGCAGCAGCAACATGTTACATGGGAATATTTCATTATGTTAATGGGGAGACAATTTGACCAGGAGCCTTCCTTCCTCCCCCAAAGGAATCTGTTATCCATGTAGTCCGTGGCACCAGAACCCTGTTCTGGTAAAACTCTCACTCTTTTTTGCACCAAGGACTGACTGTAGATGTGCTCATGAATACTGGATATCCTGTGATCAAGTGAGATTGAACAATGGCTTTTAGATGAGATCCATGGAATCGGGAACATATTTTCTCTAGTCTCAAAGGAGGTGGCTTCTCATTTCAATTTTGTTGCACTGTAGATTGCTTTCTAAATCACCTCCTTTCTTAGTCATCCATCCATCCCTTAGAAGAATTCTGCGAATTTTATCAAGTCCTAACTTGGACTAAGAGCAGTGTGAACACTGAGGCATCTTAATGTCCTCGTTGTATAATCTGTGTGTACGAGCCGTGAAGTAGGCAGAGTCTTTGCAAAGACGCTTTGCCATAGGGTATTAGTGATGCATCATACAAGGAAGTGGCAATTCGGTTTCGCTGGCAGTTAATGCAAGAAAAGACTTGACTACCAGTAAAGACACTGTTCAACCAGCATCCTCTGGAGTTTTTTAGATACTGACTCTGTCTGCCTATCTGAAATGTTGAATTGAAAGAAAAACTGTGAAATGCTAAAGATATTTGAACTATTTCCTCCACTGGAATTATGTTGCCTAGTATTATAAACTCTAGTCTTGATAACCCAATTAAATTAAGTAATCCACAGGAAAAAAAAAAAATGTTCTGATACAAAATACAGAAATACTATTTTGATAGAAAAAGAACATTTGTGCTTTCCTAATTTTCTTGCGTTGTTATCCAAAGGTGAATTTGGGTCTAGTATAAAAGACTTTCCATGGCAACTCATAACCTATCCTCATTTAATTAATAGGAAATTATGCTAAAATTTCTTTCCCACTGAAAAAAATAAAAATAAAAAGAAAGAAACCTTGCATGTTAAAATATTACAACTATTTGGTTAAAACCTGCAGCTAGTGAAAAGTCCTTGGATTATTTTTTTATGGAGGTCTGTGATGGTGAGTATCTAGTTGCTCTTGAGATGGTCGGGTATTACACTTACAACAAGACATTCAGGACATTTGTACTCCTATGTATAATGTGCATGAAAGTTGTTGTGTCTAGTTATTCCAGAGTGCTCATAGTAATGTATTTATACCTTCATTTTAGTATTCAACTTTCAGATATAACCTCTGTAGCCTTCTAGAATCATAAATGCCTTTACTTTTATGTTGTATAAAACTTGACACATTTTCTTGAAGTAATCTGAAAAGAAAAGAAAGCCAATGCCAAACAAGATGTACTGAATGTCAGCTGATGATGCAGGCATATTCTTATCACGTCAAACATATTTTTCTTTTATTGCAGTGTTCATTTTTGCCTAAATTCTCCATTCATATAGAGACAAAATATGAGGACAACAAAGGAAGCAATGACAGCGTAAGTATGATGACTCTTGCAAAAGTTAATTATTTTAATTAATCACAATCCATCTCTGAATCCCTCAGTATTTTTGAACCTACCTGGGCAACCTGTTCACGAGCAGCTTGTCAGCTTGGAAAGCAGTTACCTAAAGTACGAGGAGATGAAAGATTCATGTACCCAACTTCCTTTCTGCATCTCACATTCTACCTCTTCCTTCTCTAAATGCAACACAGTTTGTGTATGTGTATTTAGTACTGATGAATGTTTGTGGAGAATGAAGAAAAGACTTTTTTTTTTTTTTTTTTTTAATTGTATTCTACTTTATCTGTTTCGCATTATTCTCTGTGAGTAAAGGGGGTTGAAATCAAAGGAGCTGTTTGCTAGAGCAAGCAGGAAACTAAACAATGGTCAGAGATGAGATCTCTGTAAACAACTTCAAGGGAGCAACAGCTGGGCTATTGAGGTGATGCTGTTGGCAATCACTTACCAAAAATTACAAAGGTCCCAGAGTGAGAGCTTAGAGATAAAACGGGTAATTAACTATGTGAAATCCTCCATGGAGGAAGGGTGGGAGTGAGTAGCCAGCAGCTGCTGGGCGGAAATGCTGATCAGGAAGAGAAGGTAGGAGGTCACTCTCATCTTGTTGCCCTGACAGAAAGCAAAGCAGAGTCAAACTGCAAGAAAGGAATTATGTTAGATAAAGCCAGGCACATGAAGATACCTCCCTTGGATGACTACACAAATCTGTTTCTGTATGTTTGATTGTGGCATGCTTTAAATCGCTATTTGTTGCAGACTTACGGGAAGAAGTTTTGTACAGGTGTGAAATGCAGCTTAAAACATCCGGAAAATTGATCTGTAATACAGAGACCTAATGAAGGAGTGTTTAAACTCTTCCATGAGAAAGAATAAGGCAGTAAAGCAGATTTTAAAGGGATCTGAGACACAGTCTTAGTTCCCAGAGATGTCCCTGTAGCAAACTTTTTAAGGTTAAGATGGGAGGTTCGTGTCCCTCACTGCCTTGGGCCTGTGTTGATGACGCTGACGGCTGTTGCATTGCTGATGGCAGAATAATTACATGTAAAAGAACAAGGTATAATTTTAGGATAGACTAGAATAGTTCAGTTGGCAGGGACCTACAGAGACCATCAAATCCAACTGCCTGACCGCTCCAGAACTATCCCAAAGTTACAACATTATCAAGGGAATCTCTCAATGCCCACTGACAGGCCTGGGGCATCAGCCACCTTGCTGGGAAGCCTGTTCTGGTGTTTGACCACCCTCATGATAAAGACTTTTTTTTTCTAATATCTAGTCTGAACCCAGTTTTTAGCATTCAGATGCTTTCCCAGTGGTAACGTGACAGAGATCAAGTACTAGCCACCAGACACCAACAACTTTCAGTCACTGCAAGACTAAGACAGATTTAGATCACTGGGGGGGGGGGGGGGGGGAAGTGTATTATATTACCAACTATCTGAGCTCTGCATTATGTAATTTATGCACTTTTTAATGTTCACTTCTACTTTTTGGCAGCACTTTAATTCAAAGCGAGCCCATACCTTTGGTTTCAGAAGGGTGTAGGTTAGTCTTCTGTACGTTATAATATCGGCAGTGAGAAGACACGTTCTGTACTGATGCCTGACAAGAAGAACTGAAGCTATTTAACCAGTAAATTTTACTTTCTTTTTTTCTGTGTGTCAGCTTTGTAGCTAAAATACTATGAATCAAGCCCTGAATAGTCCCAACCAGAGAATTTGAGATGAAAGTGACACAGAGGTAGGAGACTCAGATTATGTAAATCAGAATATCAACGCTTCTTGAATCCAGGTCTTCAAAATGTAATTTTAACTGGAGTACCAGTGGAGTATGTTTTATCACCTTTATATGAAGCACCTGAGTCATAGTCCAGGCAAATATTTGCCAAGATTAACATATTTAACTGACCCTTATTTGAAGTGAGGAGGAGAAAAAGAAGCTGAATTAGAAGAAGTGTAATTCTGAGAGTTATGCGCTAGTGCAAACAGGGTAAACCAATTGTAGATCTATGTATTTTTGTGTTGATCCAGTGACATTTATCTGGTGACACAGATGTGGTACAGCACTGAGATGCAGGAAGGTTAATAAATGTGGAGAGACCTGAGAGCCCATTGGAGCCCATGGGGAGACTTGTGTTAAACTGAACACGTCAGAACTGGGACTCACTTAAGAAAATGCAAAGTGTATTTTTCCTTCTTAACAGACAAGTTTAGATTAAGTGTCACTGTGTTTTCAAAGGCAGAAAACAACAGGGAAACAGCATCCATTTCTATAGATCTCCGTAGATAGTTGTATTTTTCTCCATTGCAGCTATTGTCTTTGGCTGAAAAAGAATTTATCCAAAAAATACTTCTGTAAAATCTGCAGTTGTAATGCAAAATATAGTGAATGAACTTCAATATTACAGTAATGAGGGTAATAATGCATGTCAGATTTTCACTAAACTATTTCTAGATGTTGAGATCATAAAGTTTTTTGAACTCTGTTTGTCATTTCCATGCTATCTAATAAAGCACATATTGATTGTAGAAAGCAATAATTAGATATAAGGATACTAAAGCTAATTACATTGATTAGTAGAAGAAAGCAATATAAATGTTCTCAGTTTCCTGTTGTCATTTAGGAGGCTAGTGTATTATTATTATTTTATTTAACATGTTGCAATGTCTGGTAAGATTCTACATAATTACTGCAATATATCTTGATGCAAACATCCTCTTGATTTTTCTTCCCAACTATCTTGATAGAAGAAACTAGTGAAAGAGAATGATTTCTGCTTTGGAACTTCATTTTTCTGTCTTAGGCTTTCCCATAAGTTTAAGCTATTTTAAATGTGCTTAAAGCATTGTTATTATGATCTGCTTCAGCTGCTTACCTAAGGCAAGGTGGCAGTGGGGAGTGCTTGGGAGAGGGGAGTGCAGGTGCCTATGGCAGCCTCAGTGAACAGGGACGAGCTGTACCAGTGCGCGTTAATCACTCTGTGCACACTTTTCTGCCCACAGGAGAAGTTAGGGGATTCGAATACGGATATGTAAAGTCTCCACGTTGAATATTAAAACCGTAAATTCAACAGTAGAGAATTGTTACGGTTATCTAATTAATGAAATGGTCAGAAATCACAGGCAGGAGTGGTATGAGTTACTGCTCATTAGTGACTAAATGATTAGTCTGTGGTTTTCATGGACTGTAAAGTGAAGGCAGATACTGTTGAAGCAAGTCACTGAATCAGAGACATTTCAGTTTTCCTGTTTGTTGCAGAAGGTTCATTATGCTTGATTGTTTGTTTGCATTTTTTTTAGTAATGCAATTATTTCTGCTGATATTTGGGCAATGAATTTTACCATCTGATAGTGTCTGGGGAAAGTGAAAAAGTACAGCTTGTAAAAATGATCCAATAGTTATAAATGATGGTAAAACTTCGAGTGCCTTGCATTTTGTAGCATGACATTTTGCTCTGAAAAGCTCAATGGCTGGCTCACTATTAAAGAATAACGTGCGAGATCTTAAAATAACATAGTCCTTTTGTTAAAAAGGGACATGATGTGTGTTAGCAAGAATTACATTCCTAAGAGTAATGAATTTGTGGAGTAAAGATTTTGAGGCAGTTATATTTCAAGATGACAAAGTATGGGTATTAATGGGCCAAGGGTTTGTAAGTATATTTCTCAGTAATGCTTATAAAGTCATCAGAGCTGCAGCGATAATTCTGTGTTGATGAAAAGAAAAATAAATTATCAATTTGTTTCTTGCCTTTGAAAAATAAGCGTTGAAAATGCATGTCTCAAAGTGACCATTTGTCAAATGAAAACAAGAGGCAGTTCGGCATTCCAGATAGTCGTAAATTACCATCAGTATCGTTTGACACATTAATAGCTTGAACATGCTACAACCAGCTAGCTAATAGCTGACGTATGATGTGCAGCCCCTGTAAATTGCAGCGCCCTCACTGACATCAGTGAGTACGAACTCCACAGTCCTGGAAGTGACCCAGTGTACGGTACTGGTCATTCATCGTGCTTCATCTTTAACGTGTATTTCTGAAGCACTGGTTGTAAAACATTTGGCTAAAGTTATTTATATAATTATTTATTTTTTATTTTAAATACAGTTCTTTAAGAAGAAAAGTGTTATTTAGTTTTGCTCTTTTTAGGTTGTTGTTTTTTTTTTCCATTTTTGTTTCTGGTTTTATTGTCATGAAATTAGGTGATAACAAACTTCAATATGGCACATACATTAAATGTAAATTCACTGTTTAAGGAATCTGCCGTGAAACACTGATTTCCGCTGAACTACAGGTCATCGCTCTTCAAATATCCTCAGGGACATTTTAGGCATCTCTGCAAAACAAATCAAAATCAAAGCTAGGCTCATTTGCGGGAATACTTTTATTTGTTCCTGAACTTCTTCTGTATGATGGTATTGAGTATTTGTGTATCTCCTGTATAATTTGCAATGAAAATGAAACACAACCTAAGGCCCCTACTGTCACAGAATGCGAACAGGTGCCTCTGCTTCCTGATTTTTGTGAACTACTGAAGTTATTCAGTAAATCCAGCACTTGAAATAGATGTGACTTTAAAAAGCTAATGCCAGTAAATGTTATTGACAGTGTTTTATGGTCTTTGGGTATAGCTACTTTGGTGTAATTATGTAAAACCACATTTCTCTGTTCAGAAAATACAGATCTAAATGAGATATTTTATAAGAGATGGATATTTTATGAGAAATGCAATCATAGAAGAGTCGTGACATGGAGACAAATAGGAGCAGGGAGCACGGCTGCTTATAAATATGTAACTGCCTTTGTGAGTTCCTCGCTGTGGCAGACAGTGACATTGTCATTCCATGAGCTAAATTAACTGCTGCCAGGGAGGGATTCAATCTTTTTCCCTAGCAGAATTGCTCCCAATTATGTGTGCCCACATCAATAGTTTTAGCCAGTGATGAGGTTGAAATTGGTCAGTTCCTGTAATCCTTGCCAGAATAAATCTCAAAAGGAAATGACTGGATTTTAGGGGTACTGGGCTTCAAACGTGACTTACAGAAAAGTTACACGCTGAATAAAACTCCATAGAACAAGTTCAGAATGGGTGTTTTTTTTTTTCTTTCTTTTTTTTTTCTTTCTTTTTTTTTTTTTTTTTTAGTTTGGACCAAATTTTGCTTAAGCAAAATGAGAGTTAAAGTGGGCAAGGCGACAATACTTGCTAAAGGATGCTGTTGTAATAAATTGGAGACTATCCGGCAGTTCTGATGATGGCAATTTAAGGAGATTAGAATTTCAAGTTGGAGAGTAGGCTTTGTGCCAGATTTTCCTGTTTTTAAGAGAAAAAATAGCTTATTCTTGCAGTCCTTACTGCAGTTATACTTCTGCCTATTCATTAACTATGAAAACTAGATTTAAACCATCCAATTAATGATGCATTTTTATGTTTTCTAGGCAGAGAAAGCACTTGTCATCTTACAAATTTCTCAATAACTGCAAGTTGCGTAGTTTGACTACATTTCAGGGATGAGCAAAAATACAAAGAAAACTTGAAAGTTCCAGTGAAATATCAATATTTGCATGAAAAAATGAGCATATGTTGTTGCATATATGCATCTAAGCTTGGGGATTCTCCTAGACACATACTGATTTTTTTCCTTTTTTTTTTTTAGAGCTAGATGACACTGAATGAATCAATGTAGTAGTCAGAAAATCAGATATAAAAAAATCAGATATAAATCTAATACAATTTCAAATTCAAATGTATAAAGATACTTTTGTCGTGCTATTCATGTCATAGCCTGCCTATCTCACTAAGCTGTTACCTTTTAATGTCCAAATATTGGCAAGAGATTTAAGGTAGTTGGGCTGACTGTTGGCATTGCTAGCAGGGCAGCGGAGATGGGGAGGCAGGGAGGGAAGAGTAATGCTTTTGGGCAGAGCTATTGATTCAAAGAAGGATTTAACAGAAGAGGAAGTCTGATTTATAATAGAAATTGTCATTTCAATAAATTACATTCACGTGCTGTATATTGAACAGTGTAGTCATTTTGCCTTAAGTTTGGGTGTAGACAGGCATGGGTGTCTGATGACTTGGCACACGGGCTGATAATCGTGTTTGCTCCCATATTACCTGCCTGTAATTCATGTAGAAGTGTTCTGCTGTTTTAGAAGAAAATCTTTTAGCTATTACCCATTTCATTTCTCTGCTGACGAGTGGCTGATTATCTGGATCTAACATAACAAGTAAGAACAACACAGAGATCTCTTACCCCAAGCCTAAGAGGGGATGGAAAAATCGCTTCCATCTTCAAGCATGCTGGCTTAGAATACTGAATTTTCTATAGAGGCTGCTTCAGCACTTTCACCTCTGACAACTTGTCTTTACTTCTGAGTCGACCTCTTATTTAACTGTTTCCACAGGAAATTTCCTGTCTTGTTTGTACTGGTGTTTAAAACACAAATTACAGGCGTTATTACCATCTTCTGACCACAAACTCCTTATATAGTAAAGTAATCCTATGTAGTAATCCTTGGTATTAAAAAAAACAAAACAAACAAAAAACCGCGCCATTCCCTTCTCTCCTCTCATCCCTTCTCTCCTCTCAGTGACTGTAAACAAACCATCACAAAGAGAGGATCATATATTGTGGAACAAAGCCAAGGCAAACAAGCGCACAGTTGACCCTGGGAGTCGTAGCAGTGCGGATGAATGAGGAGCTGGCCAGAGTGAATGCAATCAATGGATTCGGCTGTGTCTGGCTTTTTACTATTTATAGCCAAACCAGGTTAGCTCTGGGGATTGTCCATAAGAGTTAACTTCAGGATTAGCTACATCTGAATGAGAATGAAGTCAGCAACTTAGCCTGAAGATAGAAGAAAAATGGAAAAGGACCTTGGGAGGGGTGGATTATTATTTTTTTCTTACCATCATCCCATACCCTATCGTAATGTTCTGGCTTCGGCTACAGGGAAAAGAGAAGTCACCAGCAAAGTATGTGCTAGGACATGTCATTGCAGGCCATGAAGGAAACAAAGGAGAGAAATTTAATTGTACCGGCACTTGTTTTGTTGCAGTTTCTTGACTGATCTTTCTTAGGATCATCTGCCAGGGCTTTTTTTTTGACATTTTCCCCCAAAAGGAACAACTTGACAATTGTAAAAATGACCCAATTAAAGCCTCTCTTCCACGTTTTGTCATTCTGTAGATGAATTACTCTAAATAATGTTCTTCATCATGAGTTTTCATTCCTCTTAGAAAGTGGAGGTGTGTCAATGTTTGTTTTAAAGAAGCTCTCACCAAAAAATAAAAAAAAAAAAAAAAAAAAAAAAAAAGAAAAAGAAAACCAGCCATAAAAGACACTTCAGCCTGAACATTACCCTGTTTTTCATTTGATTGTGTATTTCAATCTCCATTAATTATCTGGCTTCCAAATGCAAAGCATGTCCAATTCTTTTCAATACAATATTTAATATTCTGCCTTTCTTCATCATCTTAAGGACACAGATTGTTCTCACCATTCATTTTCTGCACATTTGCAAATACCGTTGCACAGATTGGGAGCCTTATGCTTCTTTCCATGGCCTTTAATCTCTTCCCTTAAAACTTTTAAATTTCTCTAGTCTCTTTGATCACAAATGCAATAAAGCCATCCTCCCTACAGGTTTTAAGAGAATCCCAGATTATGTGGCTAGGAGAGGCAATAAGAGAATTAGAGCTAAGAAAGAAATCAGTCTTGTTCTCTAATGACTTCTTATTTTCTAGTGCTGATAGCATGAGAAGATTAAATCTCTGTCTGCAAATCTTATGAGGACAATCTAAGAAGGGGAGAAGCATAAATGATTAGACAAAAACTTCTGCTAGCAAAGAGAAGTGAGAATGTCATTCAGCAAACTTTTGGAATGGAGGAAGTGGTCAGAGAGTGCCTAAGTAGCAAATAAGGCATAGCTGAAATAGCTGAAAAATTCATCCTGGTTTCGACAGATTGGCAATGGCATCTGCCATCTGTACTTCTAGCAAAGCATTTTAAAGAGAGAAAAAGACTGCAAAACTATATTAGTTAGAGGTGCAGTATGTAGATCAAGCCTGTGATAGAGCAGGGCACATCTTCTGGTGAGTTATTGGGAAACAGACCAAATTTAGATCCTTGCAAACATGCAAAGTTACGCATCTGCTTAACAGCATTAGGCTTATATTTAAACCAGGTGCTGATTCAGGACTTCAGTTGACCTGGTGATGCTCATTTAAGAGAAATTTCCATTATTTTACTTAAAGCTCAGAGTACATAGTGAAATGCATCTTGTTCCAGAAATAGTTCAACTGATTTTGTCAAGGTGCTGCACTGTATACCTGGATTTTCTTGGAGGGGCGAGTAGGGGGAAGAGAAAGCAAAGATGCTTATCAAAACCCAACATAGAGTATATACATAAGACATTAAAGTTATCAAAAAAAAATCCCAATACTAAGAAAGAATGTTACAGGGAGAGGACCTTTGAGCTCAATTTTTTTTCTCAAATAACATATTTTTTTTTGCAAAACAAGGATCGGGGAAACAAAGTATACACATAGAAACAGTCCAGAGTTTCCCTTCATTCTGTTCTTCTGCAGTTTCAGATGTTAGTGTTTTATAGCCAGTTCAGTAAGCGTTCAGTGTTGCCTTTTATATTCTGGTAGAGAAAGGTGAAGTCAATTTAACTCCAAGGTAAATTAGAGTTGTAGTCAAACTTTAGCTTTTCATTTATTTGAATTATGTTTTCCCGAGCACTGTTCTTCTTACCAGCTGGTACGCTACTTCACTGCACTCCACTGCTCACTTTGAATGCTTTAATGGGAGGCTACATTTCTTTCAGAAATACCAAAGTAGCATTCTGGTTATTGAATAGCTGTTGGCATTTTGTATATTTAACTGTTTCTGTAGGATGAAATGAAATGAACAGTGTTCACTACATGTATTTAAAAAACAAATGAACAATATTTATGCTTCCTGGAAATGTTAGCTGTAGAACATTGTGCCCCAAAGGAAAAAAAAAAAAAAAAAAAAAAAAAAAAAAAAAAAAAAAAAAAT